>NC_050517.1:331224-364153 GCF_002922805.2 Oryzias melastigma
AATGCTGCACCTTTCCTGGTTGAAAGTCTCCCCTGAAGAATCTCTCCCCTAAAGAAGGTTTTGGTGGAACTTTGTTTTGGGTTTGTGATTTTGTTTGTTCGAGGTTAAAATATTAGCTAAGCTCCAAAATACCCTGAAAAAAAATCGTAGTAAATGCCAAAATAGTCCAAAATGCTAGAAAAATGACAATTTTTTAAAACTTTAAAACTGTAACTTTTTAACATGATTGTGAACTATAAAGAATGCAGGAATATTATTCCAGAGTAAATCAACTTAAACCTTAAATAACTTTCAATATTTTACTCTCCATAATACTATATTTTGTTAAAATTATACCAGTTAGAAATAAGTGCAAGATAACATTGGGCCATTGATAACAATAAAATAAAATTACCTGAAGGGCCGGATCCAGCCCCCGGGCCTTGACTTTGACACGTGTGCTATACTATTTGAGCATTTAGTAGTAGAGTTGGATAAGCCATCTCTTCTTCAACAGTCCTGGTACATTGTCTGTCCCGGGAGAGAATCCCTCCTTCATGTGGACGTCCCTGAGGTTTCTTTTGTTCTTCTTTCCCAGAATCTGTTTCTTCGGAGGGTTTGAGGTCAGGCATGTCCTGTTTAGTTTAGTCTGTTTAGTTTAGTTTAGTTTAGTTTAGCAATCAGCTATTTTTTATATTTTATGAGTGACATTATATATTTTTGGACAATTACCGTGTAAAGCCTGTTGAAAAATTGTCTTATGGTATTTATAAATAAAAATGTATTGCATTATTGAAGGGGGCATGTGCATTGTGAGGTCAGATAAACAAGGGAAATGCTCTTTTACGTGGTTTTATTCACTGAACCTGATTAGTGAAGCAGCAGATCATGAGCTCAAACTCTCCTTCATGAAGCTGGTTTGGTTCTGATCTTCTATTCACCCTCACCTCTTTCGCCTTTTTTCTTTTCATTTATCTCTACCTCATTTTCAAATATCTCTTCCGACATCTCTAACATGCCAGCATGTCCAAACTTTGCTTTTGAGCTTCAGCAAAGACCACAGGGCCTCTCTGATTGCATAACTTAAGCAAACACAGCATAAAAGAGATCGTGTCTGCAGTCTGCAGATATATAATAATGATTCCGCTGTGGGCATAGATTTCATCCCTGACAGCAGAAAACATGTTCCGCTCCGATCATGCAGCACGCCGCAACACTTTGAAACTCAGCCAAACCTCTGAGTCCAGCCCCCTGTGTGGAGAGGAGGGAGGTGTTTTCAAACGGCTGAAGTGACAGGCCGGTGCTTTTCTTTGTCTTCACCGCATCTTTTGCATTCTTTTTCTGCGTGGTTTGGTGCTGCTTTCATTGTCCTCGTCTCAGATCGGTCTTCACTTGTTTATTTAAAGGCATCTGTTAGCTTGTAATAAGAGGCTGGTGGACTGACAGTTGTCAGTCTCAACCATGAAAATGAAGTCAAACCAACTTTAAATGCATTTCTGTCATTTTTTTCAAACCGCAGTCATTAAATCAACTATGATTCATTTTCAGATGTAGAAGTTGGGGTTTCACTTCATGGTTTTACAACGACTTTCTGCCCATGTGTGTTTAAGTGCCCTTGGGCCCAGGACTGGGACACAACACACCAGGGTTTGATTTCCAGGAGCTGCAGTGAACAATTAACAGAAATAAGTGTGGACTCCTGGAGAACGTCTTCACACTACTGCCATGAGAGACAATGAAACACTTCGCACAGCCAAACGAGGCCTGCGTGGAGACCCAGAGTATGTTCTGTTGGAATGCTACTATTGCTACTAATGTGGAGTGAATGGAAGCTTCAGAACCCACAATCCAGTCTAACTACCAAACAACTAGTAGCTCAGTCTTCCAACATCCACAAACGGCAACTGCTATCACAACAAGATTGACGAGGTTCAACACAAACACAACACCATGACTGAGCCAGAAGATCAGGTCAGGGAGGAGGCTTTATCAAACTTCCAAACAGAATTAGTACCCCTGAAAGTCTGCTGGAAACTGGAAAATGCAGGCTTTTTCTTTTTTTCTTCATTTATTGTGTCAAGAAGGTAAGAATGCAGTTCAATATCACTATGTAGAGTTTTTAAAAAGATCTAACAACTCATAATCATGGTGGTGTGGTACTTAGAACCTCCACCTCAAAACTAGAGGGCCCTAGTTCAAATCTCAGCTGGGACCTCTCTGTGTGGAGTTTACGTTTTCCTGTGCAGGTCCTCCCACAGTCCAAGAACATTATTCATAATTTATGTCTAAAATGTCCATGTGTGTGTGGGAGGGGTTGTGTCCCCCTGCTGTCCAGAGTGTACCCCACCTTCACCCAATAGAAACACAGAAAAAATAGAAACACTAAAATGTTTGGCATGAAATAACCACAATAGGAGAAATCTATTTGTATCAAAACAAATATATGGTAATGCTGTAAATAAAGGCCTTAGGAATGATCGGATTGTATGAACATTTGATGCTTCATGAAACAATGAAATCTTTTGACCAGCGAAGCTCCACTTTGATCCTCTGGATCCACCACCACACTGCTCGTTTTGCAGATTATCAACAATAGCAACAGAAACTTAAGCATAAAAACCTAAAAAAATTTCCTAAAATCTTCAAGTCAGCTTTTGTACTTCCACTACTAAAGAAGGGGGATCCATTGAAGTTCATAATTGCAGGCCTTATCTCTAAGCTTTGCATCCTTGGCAAAATATTTGAGAAATTAGCAAACAACCAGATAAACGATGTTTTACACTCAAACTGTATTTTAACCCAATTACAGTCAGGATTTAGGTAGAAACAGAACAATTACTGCTGCCCTAAAGGTCCTAAATGATCTTATCCAAGCTCTTGATTTAAAAAAAAGAAAGTACTGTATTGCTTTTTTTATTGACCTGTCCAAGGCAATTGATACAGTTGACCCAAAAGTAAAATGTAACTGTCTTAAACACCATGGCCTCTCTGATCAGGCCACTGCTTGGTTTACAAACTACCTGTCTAAAAGAACTCAGTGTCCAAATTACTGACTTCACTCCTTCATTTCTTGAAGTATCCATTGGAGTACCCCAGGGCTCAGTTTTAGACCTCCTTTTATTTTCCATCTACATGTACCATTTATATGCAGATGACACCGTCCTATACTGTTGTTCCTCCTCAATTACTCAAGCAGCAGAGTTCCTGCAGTCTGCCTTTTCACTGTTCCATCTAGTTAGTCCTTAATGCAGAACAAATTAGATCTTGTAAATGAGATCTTGAACTCAACTGGACTTTATCTGGTTAAATAAAAGCAATCAAAAATGTTAAAGTTCTAAATGATATCACCTCCCCCGTATGTTGAAGTCTGCAGTTTCAGTTTGTCAATGTCAGATCCTCTGTTTTACAAGGTTTTTTGCTTTCCTATGGTTTGCTGTTATCCTTTTTTAAAAGAAATGATGATTAATTTAAGCTAATTAAATCACAGCATTAAACGATTGATTTTCCTGTTGTTTCTTTTGCATTTAGGGCCTGTTGAAACCCCCAGATCATGTATCTGGGGGTTTCTTGGTGTGTTAAGTGTAATTTATGACCATAGGTAAGTGTGTGATTTTGTATTATCAAACTTGTTTTCTTAAAACTCCTGCTTCTAAAGGGCAAGCATAGTGTGACCTTTTCAAGGGGACTGAATATTCTACCTGCGGTTTCTGAAAAAAAAAGGAAGCACTTGACTTTCCACGGAAGAACAGGATGTGCCGCTCACGCCTCTGCTATACCTCTTGGAGCAAAAAAAAAACAACCTTCAGCAAAAAAGGCAGGAAGGAGCCCAGCAATTGCGCAAAGAAGAATATAACCGATGTCTCCTGCTTGATGACCGCAGATTTCTACTCCTCTCGACTTCGTCTCTACACCACCTCGGTGGAACTCTGACAGTTAGACTGTCCTGATTCTGCGGGAAAAAATAACCTGAAAAGGTAGAAAAATAATGTAACAAAAAATAAGACCAAAAGGGTATCAGATAAACGCTCCACATTCACCCACGGGTGATAAGGGGAACAGAAAATAACGTCTGTATTTAGCCTTTTGTCTTGAATAAATAGATGTTTTCTTCTCTTTTATATCTGACCTCTGCCACTGAAGACAACCCAACGACAACCAGGTAAGCCCCAGACCCCGTAGGCCTGAGAGACATCAATAAATACAAATACTTTGTCTTTTGTGTTTAAGGAGTATGTGTATCGTAAAAAAATAAACCTCTGAAACTTAGGCCTGAAACTGTCATGAACTTGTAGGAAGCTATCTCATTTGGTTTCTATTCCGAGATAAATAAACACACTGTAATTGGTTAGACAGTACCTACGAGGGATTTATCTCATGGGCCTTTTAAAGTCCTAATCGAGGGTTTCTAAGAGTGAAACTCAGTAAATCACGTTAGGCCAAATGCACACGTTTTCTCCGTGTAGAAATAAACCGGGATAAAATAAATGCACAAGTCCCTTTTAACAAACTGGGAATCACGAGAGTCTCACTGGTGAATAAGAACCAGAGAGAGGAGCCTTAAACCTTAATACAGGCAGTCAACCCCTGTTCCAGGCGGCGGCTCAACAGGCCATTACTGGTCACTTTTTATTTGTGTAACAATATTGCACAACACACAACTCCAATAATGATCCACCTGGAATGATTAAAACATAATATGCTGCATCAGGAAGTGAGTTTTGTGACTTTCAAACAGAGATGCAGAATTTTCCTGTAGACTAAATGAAGCTAAGAAGAACTTATGAAATGCAAGCAGAAGTTTCAAAAGAGAACTGTTCAGTCTTACATGGGAGATGTTTTGATGTATGTGGCGTTTTTCATGTGAGGACACTCCACCGTCACGCACTGGAAACCCCCAAAGGTGTTCACACACATCTGCTCAGCTGGGCAGTTGTGCATGCCGTTTTCACACTCGTCGATGTCTGAAAGGTCAGAGGTGAGGGGTTACGGTCAATGCGTATCCTCCTAGCAATGACACCTCCTGTCGTGATGCTGACCCCTCCCTCCCTGTTACCGCTGCAGCTGCGGGCGTCCCGGGCCAGGCTGTAGCCGGCCGGACACACGCAGTGAAAGCTGCCAGGAGTGTTGACACACTGGTGGACACAGAAACGGCCGGACTGACCCGGAGGGAAGAGACTGCACTCGTCGATGTCTGAAACACAGACCAGAGCAGAGGTCTGCTGACAGCTCCGCGTCATGTGGACTTCCAGAGAAACAAACTGAGGAGCACGAATGACAGAAGAACTGTCCTCTTCACCTGTGCAGACGTTATTGTCCCGACCCGATATGGTGAAGCCAACGTCACAGGTGCAGCGGGTGGAGCCCAGGAAGTGTGTGCAGTCAGATGGTCGGACGGAGGTAGGAGGGGGTGCTGTGGCCGATGCAGCAGAGTGGGTGGGGAGCGAGGAAGCTGACAGGACGGCTGAGGAGAAGGAGGCCATGGAGCTGCTGCTACTGTTGAGGCCTGAGGAGGAGGAGAAGGCTGAGGAACGCTGAAGAGCTTTCTGGTCTCCTCCAAACGTGACAGTGAGGCTCACGTCTGCACATGGGCTGCTGCCCGCTCCACTTCAGGGACTCCAGACACACTCGGGTCCTCGGCCCGATCAGCTCATAGTCAGCTTTGCACACAAAGTGGACCTCGTGTCCGATGCCGAACACCCGGCCCAGTCGGCGTCCGTAAAGGGGGGCCTCAGGTTTGGGACAGGACGCTGGAAGTAGACAGTCAATCACCATGAAAGATCTCATTCTGAGCTGCTGAGCAGCTTCTGTGGGGGGCTAAAATGTGTCCCGGTGAAGACTCTTACCAAAAATAAGTTCAAGTATATGTTTAAAATATCCTTAAGTATAGAAGAGTATATTTCCAAAGAGTACCAAGTACACTCAAGAAATATACTGTCAGTTTACGAACAAGTATACTTCTTGGGACTAAATTGGTCCACTTTTAGTTTTTAAAAAAGTATACTTAGAAGTATACTTAAAGTAACCTTTAGTATAGTATCAGTTTACTGGTAATAAACTCTAAATTTACTCTAAGTTTAAGATAGTACACTTTGAAGTGTATTCAATGTATCTTTAAAGGTTTGCTTTTAGTTCATAAGTGCTGATTAGTGTATTAAGATAAAGTTTTAATATACTAGAAATATCCTAAGAATACTTCTACTCCCCTTTTAATACTGTGAATGAATGAACTTTATTTATATAGCACTTTACAACTGCTTATACCAAAGTGTTTCACAATAAAAGGAAGAGGAAAGTTTAAAAAATTAAGAACAAAATATAAAAAAATGGTATAAATTACAAAAGCAGTTAAAATACATAGTAAAATACAAAAAAGATCAATAAGAATAAAATAAAAATAATAAAAATAGAATAAATTAAAATGTCACCAACTGCTGAGCATTAAAAGCCATTCTAAAATCGCATTTTTAAATAACATTTAAATCTGTTAAGTTCTGACATCATGCGCAGTTCTGCTGGAATACTATTCCATAGCTGAGGGCCGGCAACGGAAAAGACACGGTCACCCCAACGTTTCTGTGTAAGAAAATGTTTATGGACAGTGACAATTATAGGTAATTATATTTGGAATTGTAGTATAATTCTAAGTATAATTAAAGTATAATTAAAATTAACTTAAGAACTTTTAAAGTTGATCTCAAATTAGTACCTAAACTAAAAATCTTAATTTAAGTTTTAATAAAGTATACTTAAACCACATTTTAGTATACTTATTTTTGGTAAGGGGGGACGTCTCACCGTTTCTACCAGAGTTGAAGATGGCCATGGTGCTGTTGTGAAGAGCGCTGATCTTCTTCCTGAGGGCACGCAGACCGTGCCGGTAGGACGTCTCGTGCACCACCAGCATCTTCTCCACCTGCCTGAGGGAGTTCAGCAAATCATGGGTGGAAGGACAGTCCAGCTGTGGAGACAAGGACACAGTTTTCAGCTGCATGTCACCTGCTGTGTGTGGGTGTGGTTTAGCAGGTGTATCAGAGAAACAGGACAGGTTTCTGACCTGAATTGAGCAGCTGAAACTCAAAACTTTGGATAAAATCACTTGGTAAAAAAGGTTTATATTGGAGTTTAACAAGTCAGCGCACTTGTGTACATGCAAACCCCCACAGTGAGGCGACTGCAGACATGTCAGGTCTTTAACAGCAGAGTGAAATGTGGAGGAGCATTGCTGCAGAACCTGCACATCCTGATCAGTAGTTTGGAGGAACCTCTCAGCTAACTTCTAGTAAAGACACTGAACCAAACAACCAAAGATAAAGGCAAAAATAGAAAAGAAATATGTTATATTGTAGAAATATGATTTGTGAAATCCCTCATTTTTTTATTTTAAATTTTTAACAAAATCTGAAGATATAATTCAAAGTTTGGCAGGTCGAAGTCAGATTTCCACTCACCTGTGCAGTAGACAGGGTGACCTGATGAAGAACCATCATGAGGATGATGAAGGCCGTGCGCCTGCAGCTCAACAAATACTCCATCCTGACCGACTCTTCAGTCCGGTACCGGCTCTGCCAAGACCGCTTCTCACAAATCTCTGGATCTTTTTGAGGGCTTCTGTTGAGATTCTCGTATACACACACACACACAGCCAGCCCCGCTCCACCTCCAGCCGCCTCCATGTCAGATGTGTTAGGTTTGGGAGGAGCGAGACGAGGAGGGCAGCACCCTCATTTGGGACATGCTTTCTCTTCTGTCTTGAGCCATCAGCATCCCCACAAATAGATTATGAGACTGCTGTCCCCTATAATCTGTCTCTGCTGAAACAAAGCTGCTCTGTTTCAGAGACTATTTCAGTTTTGAATGTGCAGCTCAGGAATGTGGTCTCCACTCAATGCAGCCCCACACCCAAACTCTAATTATGAAAGCCTCAACCTGCTGTTTACAGCTACGATATATATTGTTGCTCTCTAATAAGAGGGCACAACTATTTGAGGGAGATTTGTTGACTGAAAGAAGGAGGCGGAGAAACTCTGTGACCAACTCACATCATACATGCGCATTATAACCTATGAGAATTATTTTGAATGACCAAAACCCTCATTCTGCTGGTTCTTCTCCTGGATGGATCCTCTATACCAGGGGTGCCAGCCAACTGGGGGCGCCCTCCTGCTGGTTTTCCTGAAATCCTGCCTTATCTGCTGCTGATTACCTGCATCAGGTGTGTTTAGCCAATTAGGAGCTCCAAAGGCAAATTGGTTAAAAAACATATAGGACACCGGCCTTCGAGGCCTGACTTTGGACACCCCTGTTCTATGTAACAAATTTTTATTTTATTCATTTTTTATGTTTTTTAAATTGTATTTAGTTATTTATTTTATGTTGTTATTGCATTTTTAAATACATTTTTTAAATGTATGCATTTTTTATTTTGCATTTATTTATTTTAGGAATTATATTTATTAATTTATTTTTATTTGTTTATTTATTTATGTTTTTATTCATGCTGTTATTGTTCTTTTTACATTTTAACAATGTATTTATTTTGTATTTATTTATTTCATGTATTAATATATTATTATTTTATGTCTTAAATTAATTGCATTTTTTAATTTATTTATATTATTAATGGTTTTTTACATTATTTATTCATTTTTATTCTTTTTTTAAATAAGTAATTAATTTTAATTTGTTTATTTTATGTATTATTATTATTATTATTGTTCTTTCAATTTAAATTTAAATCTTATTTATTTATTTTATTATGACTGATTTTTAGATTATTTATTTATTTGTATATTATTTAGTTATTTATTTTATGTATTTTTAAACAATAAATATTTTTAATTTAATTTTACTACTTTGTTTATTGTATGCCCTGCGACAGACTGGCGACCTGTCCAGGGTGAACCCCGCCTTCGCCCATCAGTAGCCGGGATAGGCTCCGGCACCCCCGCGACCCCGAAAGGGAAGAAGCGGTCTGGAAGATGGATGGATGTTTATTGTATTATTGTTGTTTTTTTTTACATTATTTTATTTATTTTTTTCCAATGGGTTTTTATATGTAAAAACAAATAATCAGTTCATAAGTGTTTTCTTACTATTTACTTTAAGTTTTTTTTTTAAAAGGATAAATGTTTTTAAATTGTGCATTTAGACTTTTTGTGTTAATTGTTAGGGCCTATCTGTTTAAGACATCTAAGTTCAAAGCGTCTGATAAGAGATCTCTGATGACCCAGCATTCTTGCAGCATTTAAACATCACGTAAACAGGAATCTTGGAGATGTGAAAAGTCTCACATGAGATTTATGTGCAAATGTAATTTGTGTGTGTAACAAGCGATTGTTTTTAAAGACTTGTTTGTGTAGTTAGTTTTAAGCCGTTGTAATTTAAAGGTGTGTAAATTGTATTTTTTTAACATGTGATCGGCCTGAAACTGTTTTGAGGTGACTATACTGACTTTAGTTTATTGGAACCTTTAGCTGGTAGTGTGGTAAATAAACTCAGTCTAAAGTTCCTTTTTAGCCTCAGACAGATTCATGATGCTACTTTATTATGTGCTGATTGTGTTTGTTCAAGGCTCAGACTTTGGTAAACACAAGAGCTCATCGGATGTCAGAGCTTATCTGTTTCCATTTAATATTTTTTGTTTTTTTTTATGCAGGGTTCCTTATCTCAGGAGACAAAGGAGGTCAGAGTTCAGACTTGCTAATACTTGACGGTCATGATGAAACCGGCTCCTCTGCTAGCTAATGCTGCAGAAGAGCAGCCAACGATGAGCAGCTCCTGCAGGAGCTCATCTTCTGCCTGCAGCCTCTTCCTCAAAGGAAACAAGGAACCTCGTTTCAGCTGGAATGCTTTGGAGCATATATTGAAGACATTTTGATCTCATACACGTGCTTCTGTGTCACAGTCAGTTTGCAAAATCCTGCAGTGGCTCCAAAACTCCCACTGAGACCTTCAGAAGGCCTCATCTCACGTTTATGATCAGCAAACAGAAGGAATGAAGACAGTAGCAGAGAAGTAATGAAAGAGGCAGGCAGATGTCAATATTTTTTGCAGGATGTTTGTTTTAATTGAAATACTGCAGTGTTATTGTGTTTGGAGAGCAGCAGCGTCATTCACAGATCTGAGCTCTCAGAGGAACACCAGACCAGAGCTGTGAAGCATCCCTACAGCGGATCTATAGGTGAGTCTTCCTTCAGAGCCACAACACAGAAATGACCCCAAATCCATAGATTTGAAGGTAAATTACTTCACAATGATGATTTTACTCAGAACTTCATAAATGGATTCAAACATAACGAGTTCTCCTTTTATAATCTTGTTCACTGTAGAAGAGGTGAGACCCCCATTATGTAATTCAAGTGTCTTTCTAGAATTTGTGTTTTTGTTTTCTGTGATTGTGCTGAAGCTCAATATATCTTTGCAACCTGACAAGCAGGACAAACCCGTATAAACTCACTGGTTGGGATGAAAGTTATTTCATACAAGAAAAAAAACGTTTGGATTTCATGTTAAAGATACAGAGCTGGAGAAAAGTGAAGTGAGTCAGATGAGTACCTTGACAACTTCTATTTCTAGAAACTTATTCCTGTCAACTTAATTTAGAATCAAATTTGTGGAAAATGTGAACAATTCCGATCTATGCCGAGTCTGACTGACAGCTGCTTGACGGCAGTTGAGGCTCGTGGCTTCACTTCTGCTTCCCATTGATGGATTTGGTGAAACTTTTTTCTGTTTTTGTCATTCTGCTAACCCTAAATCCAAAGAGAGACTCCTGATGGGAACAGAATCATTCAGTCAAATAACAGCTTTTTTCAATCATGCACCACAAACATTGAAGCGTCTTTGTATATTTCAGAGGCGGATGCTCTGGTGTAGTTAAGGTGTGGACAGGTTTGTCAGGTCATGTCAGCTGTAGAGGCCAGCCCGCTTACCATCCAAGTTCTAAACTCCAGCGATGGGGTCCCAGGGGCCAAGATGGCCCTCAGCCTGCACCGCCTGGACTCCAAGCTGGTGATCTGGACCATGCTGAGTGTAGGGTAAGGTCTCATTCATTTGCACTGGATTGTTGACTAAAAGACAGCAGCTAGAGGCTTCAGTTCCAATGCAGTCTCCTGTTAAGAACCACAGATGAAGACGGCCGCTGCCCCGGACTTATCAGACGAGAAGCTTTCACCCCCGGCATGTACAAGCTCCGCTTTGAGACCGCTTCGTACTGGGAGAGCCGCTCTCAGACATCTTTCTACCCCTATGTGGAGGTGACACAGTCCCATCCTCCGTTTTTTTCTTTTGCACATTGCCAAACTTTCTTGAAAACTTTCATTTTTTTTGTCTTTTTGCTGTAACCTTCATTCACATTTAGTCTTTTCTGACAGTTTCCCTCATTAACAGATGTGTGTTCAGACAGGGTGTAACAGGCCATTTAAAACAAAATTAAAGGAGAAATGTTTTAAACGAATTCTGAAAGTGGAGGAACATCTGCATCATATACAGATTACTGATGGATACACAATGGATATCTGACCGTTCAGAAAACAAAGTGCATTTAAAATAACTAGATATATAGCATCACCTGTGATGTGAATGCTGTAGGCTGAATGTGCCCGCTGAAGATGCTAGTGTTGATAGCTGAAGATGCTGAAATTGATAGCTAAAAACACATATGCTGATGGCTGAAAACACTGAAGTTGATGGCTGAAAACTCTGATAGTTGAAAAAGCTGAAGTTAATGGCTGAAATCACTGAAGTTGATGGCTGAAAATACTGCAGCTGATTGCTGAAAATGCTGAAGTTGATAGCTGAAATCGCTGAAGATGATACCTATAAAAGCTGAAGTTGATAGCTGAAAACACTGAGGCTGATAGCTGAAAATGCAGAAGTTGATAGCTGTAAAAGCTGCAGCTGATAGCTGAAAACACTTAAGTCAATAGCTAAAAACGCTGAAGCTGATAGCTGAAGTTGATAACTGAAAACACTGAAGCTGATAGCTGAAGTTGATAACTGAAAACACTGAAGCTGATAGCTGAAACTGCTGAGGTAGGTAGCTAAAAACGCTGAAACTGATAGCTTGCTGAAATATTAGCTAAATGCCAAATTAGCCTACAAGACTGGGAAAATGTCTAATTTAGTCAAAATAGCTAGCGTGTAATTGAAATATCAGGTAAACTCTAAAAATTAGGCTAAAAAATTTAAAAAAATGTCTAAATTAGCAAAAACAGCTAGCGTGTAGCTGAAATATTAGGTAATCTCAAAAATAGTCTAAACAACTCTTGTGTAAAAAATGTAAGGAAGAAAAAGGGATCACTGTAGTGTGAATGCTCCACAGCATTCACACAATGAACATAAAAGTTACAATACACCCATAAACACTGTTGCTTGCTGGCAGTATGGCAGTTTGAAAGACTTCTCTTTTGCTTGTCTTCCCTCAAAAAGTGTCTCACACTTTTCACACACAAATGACAACATTTACAAAAGTGTTAATACATGGGCTCAATAATCAGCTGACTTGTCACAGGTTATGTATGCTCTCTGTTTGCAGGTAGTGTTCAGCATCAGTGATCCGGAGCAGAGCTGTCACCTCCCCCTGCTGGTCACTCCCTTTTCCTACAGCACTCACAGGAGCAGCTTATGGCTGTGACACCACCTGCTGCAACAGACCCGTCCAGCACCTCCTGCTGCATTTGGTGGCTTGACAGGCCAATCAAAATATTTCCACCAGTCGACATGCCTATGTCATTGTGCATGTGTGCCGGGTTTACCAACACTCTTGCTTGGATGTGAGAGCATCTCATTGTCTTTTCTAGCAGCTCCTCTGTGCTGCTTCATACTCGTTATGAGATCTTTAAGGATTTTTTCCTCAAATTCAATGAGGAACATCAAACATACATTTAGGTTTATGAAATCAACTCTTAGCTTGATTCTAACAAGACTACGTACCTGCAAACTGAAGCCAAAATGATTCTGCAGGTCTCTATTTCATTCAGGCAGGGAGAATTTCAAACCAGGTGTCCTAAAGTTACCACATTACGTTTTGCTCACATGATTGAAAATAAAGTTTTTGTGGGTGTTGTTTCATTGCTTTTATTTTTGTCAGAACCCCTCTATTATAATGTTGCATTGGCATTTTTGCTTCTATTTCTACTGTATTTTTAAATTTCTATTCCCCAAAGTTAGATATCCATCCCTTCGCAGAAACGTAATGCTCCTCTGAACTTTTCTGTTTTGGAAGGCTTGAAATGTCATATTCGTTTCCTCATTTTTAGTAGCTAAAATATTTGAGTCAAACACATTTCTGCATTATTGCATGTACATGTAGTCTATATTATTTAATAAAATTTTGGAAACTTGGAACTAATTCAAATCCGCTAAATAAGCGGAAGGCGACATCTGCTGGCCATCTTTTGTTACTGCATGAAGCGTTTGTTTCTTCCACTGTGATAAAAAAAAAGAAAAGAAAAAAAGAATGAAGAAATGTAAACATTGGCATTTCTTTGAATGAGATTTCTTTGACTTTTTTTGTTTCTGGCAGAGAACAGACTTTTCCATTCAATGTTAGCCCAATAAAATTTATTGGACAAATTCGAAGTTTGAATTCTAAAATTGCAGCACAGCAGGAAGTTAAGGCCAGCAAACTTTAAAAATATAAAATGTGGAATGACGTGTGAAATATATGTGGGGTTATTTAAATATTTCTTGCAAAGGAGTGAAGATGCCGAGTCACTTCAAAAACAATCATATAATGTTCATTGCGCGGCCTTGTCAGCCAATCAGAATAAAGGTTGACCATGAAGCCCCCTTTTAGTGGTCTTTGTGATGCCTGAACAAATGTAACACACTTTAATACGATTTTGTGGTTTTGAAATGGCAGCAACTTAAGTCTATATTTACAGAGTGATTATAAATAATACATTTATAATAAAGCTATTTAATAAAACAGCTGATAGAAGGTTAAACATATTTTACCAAACATTTTCACGGGCGTTTGAAGAGAACGTCTAAAGGTCTTTACATCATCCTCGTGTTGACATTTCAGCTGCTTATCCAACAGGCAGGACGGAGCTGGTTCTGACCCAGCCTGTTCGGGTTCTGAGCTGCCAACAGACACCGGTTGTGGGTCAGGGACTGAGCGGGCGGCACCGAGAGGATGTCTCAGCTGCTGAGGCTTCTCTCCTCGGCCTGTTTGCCCAGAGGAGCCCGGACTATCCTCACAACCAGGAGGGCTGGACAGTTGCTCACAGTCGGAAGTAGAAGCTCCACCGGCCCGGTAAGAGAGCCGAGCCCTCCGTGGCTGGGAAAGAGTAGTAAGAAAATCCAAGTCAAAAGTAACTTCACTCGAAACCTCAGCTTAACCATCCGAAGCACAAACGACCTTCAAGAAACATTCAAACCTTTCCCTTGGTGGGGAAAAGTTGAGCAGTCAGTTTGTCAAACAAACAAAAGGTCTTTGATTCAGTTTAGAAAAAAGGAAATAGAAATATTTAGACCGGCTCAGTACTTGTCAGTGGAAGTGAAACGTCCGTCGGGAAACCGGTCATGTCACGATGGTTTCTAAGGTTCTTACAAATGTTGGTTCTGGAGTCAGAACGCCTTAGTGAAACTGCACATTCTTAGTGTAACATTTCTTATTCTCAGTCTAACATTTCTTATTCTCAGTATCACTTCTCCAATTATCAGTGTAACTTTTTAATTCCTCTGTGTACATTCTCTAATTCTCAGTGTAAATTCTCTAATTCTGAGTGTGACTTATTTAATTATCAGTATATCTTCTCTAGTTTTCAGTGTGACTTTTTTAATTATCAGGGTACATTCTCTAATTCTAAGTGTAGCGTTTCTAATATTCAGTGTAACATCTCTAATTCTCAGTGTACCTTCTTAATTTTTAGTGAAACTTATCTGTTAATCTTCCCTATGCTTTATTTTCAGCAGTGACCTCTCAATGATGTCCAAAGTTAGGCCTAATTGAAAATTTCGGGAAAAGAAATGTCCGAATTACAAAAAAATATCCGTTATTATGTGCTTGTACCAATTCCACCATATTTAAAGATAACAAAAGTCATATAATTAAGTCTAGTCATGATACTATAATGCCCTGCTATACCCAATTGGTTAAAGTTTTTTTTCTCTATGATAGTCAACAATTGCAGAAATGTTACACTTTATTTATTTATTCATTTTATTTTTATTTATTTATTATTTACCCTTAATTTTTTTGTCAGTAGTTTTTCCTAAAAACAAACATGTTAAAAACAGGAATGTTTGGTAGCAAATAAGGAAACTCCTAACTATCTCTGCATATTTAAAAGTGACAAAATGAAAGACAGACAGTTAGATTTACAAAGTTAAACTTACTCTTATGTTCCATATTTCAGACTGCCATCAGTTCAGCTTTAGGATCATAAGCATCTTTTGCCGTCTTTTCCAGAAACGAGGCCTGTTTGGTCAGGCGTCCACAGACTTCCTGTCTTACTGCAGACTGCGGTCAGGTCAGCGAAGACTGTTCTCCAGTGAGCCCAAAGGTGAGATCTTTCGTGTCTTTAAATGATCATGTGCTCACCTGAACGATCCCAAACTGCAGCATTTTTATTTAAAAAGCAAAATCCCATAATCAAGGGTCTTATAATCCAATTAAATGCAGTCTTCACTGCAATATAGTGGCCTAAAGGAGTGTCTCTGAGACTTCTTTGTAACCCTCATCTGGATTGAGCGAAAGACAATGGAGGAGAGGAAAAGTCTCTTTAAATAGAGGGTTGGGAGGAACCCTCCAGCAGAGGGGGGCTGAGCCAGGGCGTCCTTCTGCAGTGGCGTTTCAGCTTCTGGCTGAAAGATTTTTGAACGAAACCACAGCCGACCTTGAATATGTGATGAGACTTTATACACTCCAAACAGCGGTCAGTGGTACGTACATTTACAAACGTTATTCTAATGGCAGACGGACACTCACTGGAACAGTGATCTCTCCAGTACCGGAGAATGTTCTGAGGAGATCCTCAGAGGAGGATAAGATTTGCTTCGTCCTTCATCATTGTCTGTAGTGTCGACCAACAGCTGGTTTTATTTTTTAACTTTCTTGGATTGTTTCATTATTGTATTTCCGTAGTATTCTTAAGTAAAAAAAAAAAAACTTCTATGGGTGGAGCTTCAAAGTGTCATGGTGGGGTGAGCATTTTTTCCAACTGCCCTGTATGTCAGACGCTAGGACTGCCACAATTAGTCGACTAACCGACTATTAAAATAGTCGATGACTAATGTAATAGTCAATTAGTCGTTACTGTATACAGTGTACTAAAGTTGAAAGTTATAATGGCATTCTTTTAGCTTTTTGGACTATTTTTGGTATTTATTAAGGTTTTTTTTAGGCTAACTTGGAGTTTAGCCAATATTTCAGCTACATGAGTTATTTTGGCTAATTTAGGATTTAATTTTTTATTTTGGAGTTTAGCTAATTTTTCCGATACATGCTAGCTGTTTTGGCTAATTTTTGATTTTTCAATTTTTTTTTGGCAAATTTAGCATTTGACTTGTATTTTAGCTGGCTATCAGCTTCAGTGTTTTAGCTACCAACTGCAGCATCTTCAGCTTACAGCATTCACACTAGCTTTATTGCAGTAATGCTATATATCTTAGTTTTTAGTTTGTTCAAAGATAATGATGTTTAAAATATGTGCTTTGCATCCAGTTTGCTCATGACCTGTTTGGTCGACTAATCTGAAAAAATAATCTGTGATTAGTCGACTATTAAAGTAACCGTTTGTGGCAGCACTATCAGACTCCAAAGAACAAGTGATGCTGGCTCAGTAGCCAAGCAATATGGTTTTACCAAGTGAAACTCTCCAAGTCTGATGAGTGCTGTGTGTAATATAAATGTGACCATCTGACCTGCAGATGGAAAAGGAGGACCAGCAGGAGGAGGAAGACCTGGTGGAGGGAAGAGGGGAGGAGAGAAAGACTGGTGGAGTCGAATACAGAAGGTATATATTCCTGAAGAATATCCCTCGTCATACTCATTCTGTCGTGGTTCGAGAAGCTGCTTCAGGGGATCATTGTGCGTCCATGGTTGGAGCTGCTGACGCTGCCTTTCTGTTGATGTATCTGCATCTCTGTTGGTCTTCAGGGGGACTTTCCCTGGGATGAAAAGGACTTCCGTTACCTGATGTTCACCGCGGCCGGTGTCGGCTCAGCTTTGCTCTACTTCTACTTCAGAGACACGGGCAGGGAGATCACCTGGAAGGAATTCGTCCACCGCTACCTGGGCAGAGGCATGGTGAGACGTTCATCACAGCCGGAAAACCTTTACATAACAGGAAGGTGTTTTTGGGAAAACTTCTGATTCTGTCCTCCAGGTGGATCGGCTGGAGGTGGTCAACAAGCAGTTTGTGCGAGTCATCCTGGTGCCGGGAGCTGAAGCGGTGAGGAGAATTCCTCCTGCAGTCAGACTGCTTTCTCTCTTGGTTTTAGGGATTTTTCCACATCCACTCGTGGGAATGCCTTTGTCTCAGTATTAACTTCTTATTTGTTCCCAAGGTTATCTCTGACATGATTCAGGAGTTTAAATACTACATATAAGTTAGGCCTGTACAAAACGTAGCAAATGTATCGTCATCATCATGTATCAAAAAGAGAGCTTAAATTGGTTACCTTAAAGTTTACACATGCAGAAATAATCCTATGGCTGCTTGACGTATTTAACTAATTAAATAGAGCCTTTTTGCATTTGACTAATCGAATGGACCCCTTTCATGTCAAACACTCGCCTCCTATGTAGACGTGGGTAATTTGGAGTATAATTTAAGTGCTGTTGAATTTATTTAAATTAAACTCACCCAGTGAATTGGAAATTATGTATTCGTTGTTTTGCTAAATAGTCATGCATTGCAAGTCATTGCATTATTAATCACTAATATTGCAAGTTTTTCTAATATTGTTTAGCCCTAATATTTGTAAGACAAGCTAAAACAAAAAACACCCTTTGAAGTCAACACCTTAACACCTCACAAGGTCACAAAGACCTCAACAACCAGGAGGCTGCAGTAGAGTTCACAACTTTAGTATGAGACCAAACCAGAACCAGGGTTCCTGCAATGCCTTAAAAAAGTCTTACAAGCATTGAATTCATGAATGTGGAAATAATGCCTTCAAAAGTCTTGAATGTTGACATCTGAGCCTTAAAAATGGGCTGTTTGAAATTTCTCCATTTCACATTTCTTGTTGAAAATGTGAAACGTGTGGAAAAAAAATGTGACACTTTTCAACCATGATTACTTTGATCAAAAAATGTCAATAAAGAGCAGAAGAAAAAATCAATTATGCACCAATCCGCTGGATCCTGACC
This sequence comes from Oryzias melastigma, assembly GCF_002922805.2. NCBI lineage: Eukaryota > Metazoa > Chordata > Actinopteri > Beloniformes > Adrianichthyidae > Oryzias > Oryzias melastigma. The sequence goes on from NC_050517.1 coordinate 349,529, forward strand.
AAGAGAAAAAATAAGGAAAAACAAGAAGCATGCTAAAACATGGCACAGAAGAAAAAGATACTTTATTAATCTCTACTGAGACATTCCATGTCTGGAAGCTCATCCGTACAAACCAGCAGACACACTCATAAGACAGTAAAAAATAATTACAAAAGAACAACGCGGTACAGATAAAAACAGATTATTGGACATGACAAAAACACGAGCGTGATTTAAAAAAAAAAAGATTAAAAATAGTAATGATAAAAGCATCAATAAAATGTACAGTCAGCAGTGTCTGTTATAAAACCTTATGGCACAGACCACAAATAACAAGAAGCTATAGTTTTTTTTTTATCATAAAATGGGAGTAAACTAATAAAATGAGAAATAAGGTCAAAAATATGTCTGAATTTGAAAAAAACTTGTAGGAACCCTGAGAACAGACTTTGATTCCTTTGGCTTTCTGGAAAATCTGCTGTGGACTGACCAAAACAGAACTATTCATGAAGGTGGTGTAGAAGTTAAAAAGAACATCATACAACAGCCAAACGTGGTGGTGGTAGTGTGATGGTCTGGGGCTGTTTTTGGTAAATGGAATCATGAATTCTGCTGTTAGAGGAAGTCCTCCACTGGTTGGTGAAGCTGTCTTTAGTTCTGCTGCAAGATGATGCCCCTTCATTTGAAACTGCTTCTGTCTTTGCTTGTGGTCTGGTTTTCCGATATTCGTTTGGCTGTTGGAAACATTTTAGGGTGACTGGTAAACAGCAGCACAGAGACAAACACGTTTAAAAAGTGACGCCTAAGAAGTTCTTTGCCCTCCTGGATGGACAGCTGCTGTTGTTTGTCCAGTGCAGTGAGTTGTTGTGTTCCCTGTGAAACGCAGAGCTATGTCTGGTTCAACATCGGCAGCGTCGACACGTTTGAGAGGAACCTGGAGGCCGCACACGTGGAGGTGGGTCTGGAGCCGTCCCACAGAGCTGCCGTGGTCTACACCTCCGAGAGCGACGGGTGCGTTTCCTCTCTAACTCCAACTGTAACTCCCTTTAAGAATGATTATGCAGTTTTTATCAAAAATCAAAAAGCCTTTGTTGTTATTTTATTATATATTTTCAGTACTGTGGCAGTAGTTTATTAGAAATTCATCTCTGAATTGTGGGCGGGACTATTGGCACAGAAGTAATCCTATGTGGATATCCCAGCATTCCCTTTACAATGAGCTAACGATTTATCTAATAATCACCGATTATTTTTTTAGATTAGTCAACTTATCGGGTCATGTGTAAACTGGATGAAAAACAGTAATTTTTACCATCATTAGCTTCAAACTAACTACAAATAAAGACAATTAAAATAATTCTAATAATGAAGCACAATGAGGCAAATTTCCTTTGTGATTTTTGGACTATATAAATAAAATTGAATTGAATAGTTTATTAAACTATTAATGAATCATGCAGCTTCTTTCCTTCAAGATTTAAATCAGATGAGGTCAGCATCTGAAACAGGAACTATTTTTCATAAAAGATAAAGTCTTGGTCTCAGTGACTCAAACATTTAAAAAAATACCTGGACTGACCTGGATTAGCACTATTGCTCATGTGTGCCAAAGATAATGGCAGACGTGGAGTTAGAACGTGTGCACTGTAGTTTTGAGATCAAATAAAAATGAAATAATCGACAACTAAATTTGTCATCGACTATTTTAATTGGCGATTAGTCGTCATCTAATCGTCACAGCTAGCTAACATCAATGTAGAAAAAAAGGTGAGTAAAATCCGAGCTATCCAGCCGTTCAGCTTTAATCCAGATTCCATCTTAGACCAGGAAAATGAAGACGCTCACGGATCTATTTGTCTGCAAGTGATGCATCTGAATTGGAGCGGAGATGTATCACAGTTGCTGAGCTTTTTGAAACCGTGGGTTTTCATCTGCTCCTAGACCTCATGAAATGATTAATCTTAAACTCTTTTGTATATGTTCTCCATCATGATAAAACTGCTACAAGAACATGTTAAAAACACAATTTCCATTGGAGTAGAGCTTTCAGGGATCATTAATTGCTCTCTTCTAAGCATCGGGACAATGAGGCTCATGCTGCAAAAGTGATAGACCTCCTCCTCTAATGCCATCTTGTTTTTTTTCTCCATAGAACCCAGATTTTATACAAAGCTCCTTAAAAAGCTCCTTTTTTTTTAAAAAAAAAGGAAGAAAAAAAAATTTTATATGATATTTGTTTCTGATTTGTCTAGGTCTTTTCTGATGAGCATGATCCCCACCCTGCTGCTCATCGGCTTCCTGGTCTTCACGCTGAGACGAGGGCCGATGGGCGGAGCTGGCGGGGGTGGGAGGAGCCCCTTCAGCATGAGTGAGTCCACAGCCAAGATGATGAAGGACAACATAGACGTGAAGTTCAAGGACGTGGCGGGCTGCGAGGAAGCCAAGCTGGAAATCATGGAGTTTGTTAACTTCCTGAAGAACCCACAGCAGTATCAGGACCTCGGAGCAAAGATCCCCAAGGTGTGAGGGTCTCCTCCAGCCTCAGTACTGTCGGGGGGGGCGATGTTCCTCACCCCATGCTGTGTGTCCCGTGCAGGGAGCGGTGCTGTCTGGACCTCCCGGGACAGGAAAGACTCTGCTGGCCAAAGCCACAGCCGGGGAGGCCAACGTCCCCTTCATCACGGTCAACGGCTCAGAGTTCCTGGAAATGTTTGTGGGCGTCGGCCCGGCCCGGGTGAGCAAGGAAGAACCCCATCCTCTAAATGAGATGACCCTCCTTTACACTGAACTTTGTTCCTGTGAAGGTAAGGGACATGTTCGCTCTGGCGAGGAAGAACGCTCCCTGCATCCTCTTCATCGATGAGATCGATGCTGTGGGAAGAAAGAGGGGAGGAGGGAACTTCGGGGGTCAGAGTGAGCAGGAGAACACCCTGAACCAGCTGCTGGTGGAGATGGACGGTGGGCTGCACCCCGACACTCTGAACCTGTCAGGAATGTGGGGGTTCCTGTGTGGACTGATGTTCCTCTGTCATCTTCAGGTTTTAACACAGCCACCAACGTGGTGGTTCTGGCCGGAACCAACAGGCCCGACATCCTGGACCCCGCTCTGATGAGACCAGGACGCTTTGACAGGCAGATTTACATCGGTAATCATTAGTTAATCCAGCTGCTCAGACTGTCATTTCACTGTGTGGTTTGGGTTCTAGGTTCCGGTTCTGGTCAGGTTGATGCTCGACTTCTTGGCTTTGAGCCACAAATGATCAGTTAATGGAATGTGTATGGTCATTTTCATGGAAGATTACTAAAGCCAAAGTACCATGAGATGAACATGCATAACATTTGGATGAACGTGTGAGAAAAACCACTGGCAGGTCTGAGGAGGTTCCAATGTAAACTCTCATGGATCAGCAGGAATCATCGGACACTCGGATGTCTTTGTCAGCTCTGTCCTCTGGGTACACGACCAGACCATAAATGAAGGGGGACTCTCAACCTTCTCCCCAAAATCTCCTCAGCATAGGTTTTTAAGTTGTGGAAAGTTGAAGGATTTTAGAAACGTTTTGATCTCTTTCAGACATGCAGACATACATCTCAGCTCAGTCTTTACTGTGAAGAGATTAAAGAAGAGCTGGGCTGATAAAACTGATTAATCGATTAGGATCGATTTAAGCCTAGTAGATCGATAATCGATTCATAAAAATATAAATCGATTTAGCACATAAAGCTGAAGCCCGCTAGCTTGATGCTAACGTTTAATGAAATTTCCCATAGATTGGCTAATCTTAACGCTTGGTCGACGTAAACATACATTTCTGACTAAATGAACATCTTTATAAAGTCACAGATATCAATTTTCCAAACTCTTTTAAGGAAATACTTTTTAAAGTAACTGTTTGTGGTCTAAAACATTGTTTTTTTGCTCACACTATCTTCTTTTTGAATGAGGTGTAAAGTTATAGCGCGATCGCCACCTAGTGGCCAAACGGAAACTTTCTCCAGGAGTGTGGGAAAAAAAATCGGAATCGAATCGATCCAGGCTCTTGTGAATCGAATTGAATCGTTTCTGGAAATAATTGTCGATACTCAGCCCTAGATTCAAGTATGGCCTTTGAGGGTAACTGTTATTTTTTTTCTTCTTTTTGCCAGTATTTCAACTCCACAAGAAGTGTTATTACCAGAAATCAGTTATCATTATTTTTAGATAGAAATGTCTTCAAAACAACAAGTTTCTAGATGTTTTTCTTATGTAACTTGTTAAATAATGAGCATAAAACATCTGGTTATGTACAAACAGGTTGAATTTTTAAAGATCTTTTATGCTTTGCTGTGCCATTCTTGAAGCATCTTTCTTTTTCTCCTATTTATCAGGACCTCCAGACATTAAAGGCAGAGCGTCCATCTTCAAAGTCCACCTGCGACCCATCAAACTGGAGCCCAGCCTAGACAAAGACGCTCTTGCTAGGAGGATGGCAGCAGCCACTCCAGGATTCACAGGTTTGATGATATGTCGTTGACTGAAGAGCTTTGATCAGGACTCGTTTATTTTAGAGTCCTGCAGAAATCACAGTCAGGGTTCCAGCTTTTCCAGCAGTGGTCATAGATGTGGGATGATGGAGCAATTCTTCCTGTCTTATCAGGCGCTGACATCGCCAACGTCTGCAACGAGGCGGCTCTGATCGCCTCCAGATACCTGGAGTCGGCCGTCAACGGGAAACACTTTGAACAGGCCATCGACCGGGTCATCGGAGGTCACTTCTGCTTCTTTACTGTCACTATTTTTATGTTGACGAGCTTCACTTCCGAGTTTCCTCATAAACATGTCCTGTTTTGAATGATTTTGAAAGTGCTCATAACATCACTACAGTGACTGCTCGGATGACCTCTGGGCTCCCTTTTCCAGGTCTGGAGAAGAAGACTCAGGTCCTGCAGCCCACAGAGAAGAAGACCGTGGCATACCACGAGGCCGGACACGCCGTCACGGGCTGGTTCCTCCAGCACGCCGACCCCCTGCTCAAGGTACGCAGCAGCGGCGTAGAATACTCATGACTAAAGCAAGACCTTAGGAAAGATGGAAGCTAAGTGGAAAGATTAATGGGAAATCTATATTCTGTTATGATCCAAACACTAAGAAAATGCTTTTTGATGATGAGCTTTTTCTGACTAATGGTTTTAAGCTCTGAAACTCATTGATGTGCAGCAGACTGCAAAAGTTCAAAGGCTTGGACCTAAAGGACAGCGTGCACCCACACCTGAGAACGCAGGTCACAGGCAAACATCTTTTAAGTAGGGCGGAAATTGATCAAAAAAATGAACTAATTGATCGCAAATCTGGAAAAAATGAATCAAGATTAATCGCCTTTTTTTTGTAGTTACAGTATTGCCATAAACGTATTTTCTGCAAATAATCAGAATATGAAATCACACGCAAAATTGTATATTTAGAAGGTTTATTTTTAACCCTTTGGAATCAAGGGTCTAAAACTCAGTTTTTGTCCAAATTTGAAAGAATACCTGCATGCATAACCTCTCCTATGTGAGTCTACCTTTATTTTGTCATTTTTCTATACACTAGACATAAAATTATGCAAAAACAGAAAATACCTTCTGGAAAAATGGGATTCATTTTGCTGTGGAAATCCCAAATATGTTTAATAAACTGTTTTTACCATATAGAATTAAAGTTTTAGTTGTAATTTTATTTTATGAAAACGACAAGATCAAAATTTGTCAACAAACTAATCAACATGTTTTTGAATGAAAATACAAAAAAAAAATCCAGGCTAAAATCACACCATGCAGCCCAAAAAGAATTTCTCAGGGCTGTCTATTTGACGTTTCAATTCAATTCAGTTTTTGTCTTTTTCCAGATTTTTCTCTAATAAATATTGTATATAATATAGTGTTTGTGAAAAATAATAATAAAACAATTTTTTTAGAGAAATTTTTGTAGTCTTTTCTCAGGTGGGGGCGTTTCTATTCTGAACTGCTCACCTTCCGCGATGTCTTTTAGCAGGATTTTTGTTGTGAACCGCAGGTTGTCCGCAATTTTTAGACAACGCCAGTCCTTGTTATTGTAGAAAATTCATTCAGATCCCCATCCTAAAATAAAATAATGGTCTGTTTCCTCGTTGGATTTCTCAGCGTAGACCGTTCTGTTTAGCTCCGCCCCCTCACCCCCCACAGCGGGTGTACCGCTGCTGCTGCATCACAGCCATCAGATTGACTTTTGTTCTCCACCTTATTTTCTAAAATAAAATATTGCCTTTGTCCAAAAACTACAAATAAATGCCATATTATCTCTTTAATATAATAAAATCTCAACATCACAGAATGTAAAAAAAGTTTACATTTATTTTAGACAGTTTTATTACCCTGATCTTACAGCTGCACAGCAGGATGCCTGATGCACGATTAATAAATATTAACGAATTAATTATGTTCTATCTGCTTGTGGCGCAGGTGTCCATCATCCCGCGGGGTAAGGGTCTGGGGTACGCTCAGTACCTGCCCAGAGAGCAGTACCTGTACAGCAAGGAGCAGCTGTTCGACCGCATGTGCATGATGCTGGGGGGCCGCGTGGCGGAGCAGGTCTTCTTTGGCCGGATCACCACGGGAGCACAGGACGACCTGAAGAAGGTCACGCAGTCGGCCTACGCGCAGGTCTGTCTCGGGGGGATGTGAGTCACACTGCTATCTGAGAAGGCGGGGCTACATCTGACACCTCACTTTGCTTCCTGACGCTCAGGTGGTGCAGTTTGGGATGAGCGACAAGCTGGGCCAGGTGTCCTTCGATCTTCCTCGGCAGGGTGAGATGACTCTGGAGAAGCCGTACAGCGAGGCCACGGCCGAGATCATCGACCAGGAGGTGCGGGGGCTGGTGGACCGGGCCTACGAGCACACGATGCAGCTCATCCAGCACAAGAGGGACCTGGTGGAGATGGTGAGGTTCTAATGCTACTGCTCTATCGGGGTTTCTAGTAACATCTCAGTGACCACATCTGGTCCTCAGGTGGGGAAGCGTTTGCTGGAGAAGGAGGTGTTGGTGAAGGCGGACATGCTGGAGCTGCTGGGCCCGCGGCCGTTTGAGGAGAAGTCGACGTACGAGGAGTTCGTGGAGGGAACGGGGAGCTTTGAGGAGGACACCAGCCTGCCAAAGGGGCTGGAAGGCTGGAACCAAGAGAGAGGAGGAGAAGCTGAGGAGCCCAAACCAAGCCTGGACAAACAGCAGGCCGTGTAGGCCGTCGGGTGCTGATCCTCATCCACAGGATCCTATCGCTGAATGACTGGTTGAAGTTCTGAACATCCACACTCATTCAAACCCACAACTGTGTGACCAAAGCGTTCCACCCAGAACAATGACCTGCAGTTTTTAATCACTCCCCGAGTGAACGACTCGCGCCTTGAAACACAGATCACTCTGTCGGAGCAAAAGCAGCGGAGATGAAGCTTCTCTGACTGCAGCTCTGCTGATCCAGAGACGCTGCAGCCTTTGTTCAGGAGCAAACGCACTTCGCCTTAAGAAAACCTCCCGCTTGGGTCTCTAACCTGAGCGGCAAACGTGGCACTTCTGTGCAGTCTGGACTTCTTTGTATTTATTTGAATGGAGATCTCTATGGGGACAAATCAGGATAAGTTTAAAGTGAATGAAAAACCAGACTTATATTTTGAAAAACAGGCATTGTAAATTTAGAAAAAGAAAAAAAAAAGATTTGAAAGCGGTTTTAAACTCCAAAATAAATATTTAAAACTTGAAGGAGTTAGTGAAAATTTGAAAATATAAAATTGAATATGTGAAAACTCTGAATTGAAACTGAAAAAAGAACTGAAAGAAAGCAAACATGGAAAGACGATAAAAGGAATAGTTGAAAGTACAAATAAACATTATTTATTTGGTAACGGTTTTAGGTTTTTTGAATTAAGTTAAAAATTCATTTTTTAAATTTTCAATATTTCTTTCAAGTTTACAATATTATTTTTTGAATTGTTCAATATTATTTTTTCAAAAATTCCTTCAAGTTTACAATATGCAATTTTGAGTCTAAAACTGCAGTCATATTTTGCCCTTTTCTCAGATTTACAATGTCTGTTTTTAACATTTTCCATCTTGTTTTTTATTCAGTTTAACGTGATCCTGATTTGACCCCTTAGATCTCCTCCTGGAAACAACGAAAAAATGTTTGTTTGAAATTAGATTTTATTGACTTTGGATATAATAAAGATGAATGTATAAACACAGTTTGATAGTGACTGGATGAAGGGTCACAGGACGAGTGAGGATTGTACACAAACACTCCTCACTACAGTGAAATAGTGCTTCTCTATTCCCTGGGAATGAGCAGCAGTGATGTTGGTTTGACTCTTCTTCCTGCAGACTCTTGGTTATAAAGCAGGAGCAACAGAAAACAACATGTCAGCTGTTCTTCAGCAGGTGATTGAGGACGCTGGTCTGTTTCAGTGCTCTGAGGCCAGAAATGTCTTCTGCAATCACCGGGACGTCTTCACTGCCGCCCGTCTCCTCTCTCTCATCTTCGTCACTCTCAGACAGCGTGCACAGCAGAGCGTCGTTCTCATAGGTGGGGAAGTAGTACCTGCAGGCATTAGGATGTGAGGTGTAACAAACATGCTGGACGATCATTGCAGATGTTAGATCGGGGGTGGGCTAACTGTTTCACACATGAAGGGTTCTAAAACTTGACAGATGGGCCGGATCAGATACTTGAAGTGTTTTAGTAAGTGACCTCATATGAGAGAGAAACAACGTGGAATTTTGTTCCTTTTTTTAGTGCCCCCCGTGTAAGATCCTCAAGTGGGAGAAGCGCATTCATCTGAGTTTACTCCGCCCACCTCAACAGCAATGTTAACTTTAAATCACCTGACAATATAAAAAAAAAAAAAACGTCCCTGAGAGCAAAGCTGAGATGTAATACGATCAGAATGGATGATTTTAAAACATATTTACACTCCCCACAGTTGTCATAATCTAAGGATTAACCTTAAAAAGCCGAGCGAAAGGAACTTTACTTTAGGAGTTAAGTTAGAATTTTTAACTTTGGAGTAGCTCTTTTCTGACACCGGCCTCTAGTGGTCATTGGTGGAACTGCTTTGGGTCAAGTTCAGATTGGGAGAGCAAACCTGCAGGTGGGGTGCATGACCTCCTACTTACTGTGGTTGGTCCCAGGTGGATGTGTGGGGCAGCTTCATGACGTGGGCCTCCCTCTCAATGTGCTGCATCAGATCTGCTTTGCAGTCAAACTTCTGCTGGCAGCTGTAGCAGCGGCTCTGGTGGATCTGCCGCCGGATGAAGTTCACCAGCTTGACCTGCTGATAGAACCTGAGGTCTAAGAGAACATGGGAGCACTGCATGAGGAACACTGAACGGACATCAGCTTCAGTCTGACTTCAAATCCTACTGATAAGAATCCTTACTGAGTTCTGTCTTGAGTTGATGGAGGTCAAAGCTGTGTGCGTCCTGAAAAACAGACATGTGGGAGACATGACACAGTCTTTAATATGGATCTGAGCCTGAACCATTTCAACCTCTGCAGCCAAAACTCCCCAAACTCTTAACATAGACTTGAAAATGTTAAGACACATAGAGAGTACACGCTCCTCCTACAGCAGGGATGTCAAACGTAATCAGGCCAAAATCCAAAACACACCTTAGATTGCAGGCCGAACAGGCTAAACATTCATTGAGGACACTAAAACTACACTTTTAAAACAGTAACTTTTTAACATTACCATAAACTAGATATATACCTGTGATAATACTAGTGTGAAGGCTGCAAGTTGAATTTGGATACTGAAAATGCTGAAATTGATAACCAGCTAAGATATTAGCTAAATGCCAAATTAGCTAAAAAAACAAAAACAAAAAACTGAGGTTAGCCAAAACAGCTAGCATGTAGCTGAAATATTAGCTAAACTCCAAAATAGCCTAAAAAAATCCTCTAAATGCCAAAATAGTCCAAAAAGCTAGTATAATGTCAATTATTATAACTTTACAACTGTAGCTTTTAACATAATTATGTATAATAAAAAGGCAGGAATGTTATTCCAGTATAAATCAACTTAAACCTTAAATAACTTTCAATATTTTACTCTCAATAAAAAATATATTTGATCAAAATTCTACAAGTTAGAAATAAGCGCAAGATAACATCGGGCCATTAATAAGAATAAAATAAAATGATTTGGAGGGCCGGATAGAATTACCCGGAGGGCCGGATCCGGCCCCCAGGCCTTGATTTTAACACGTCCTTCACCAATGTCTGCAACCTCCTTTTCTAAGGTCCTCTCATTCACGGGTTGTGTTTGAAATGTTTCTATTATCTAAGGTGTCACGTCTGTTTGCTGTATGAACACGACCCCTCTCTGCTGTCATAATCTGAAGCCCAGCAAACATCCTGTAAAAATAGCTTTTCTTCACTGAATCCCTGTTGCTGCTGCAGCAGCTCCAAACCCAGAAACCAGACAGAACCGTCCTCACCTTCATGTGCGAGTAGAGCTGGTCCATGGTCTCTGACTGATGATCACAGAACAGACAGACAGCCGAGACCGGGTTCGCCTGCCAGTCCGACCAGTCACTGAAACAACAGCAGGACGTTGAGAGCTGAGAGCCTTTGGAGAAGTGGAGTCATGTGAGGAGACTCTGAAGTTCTTTTCATCTTTCCTTCCACTTGGTTTCTTTTTCTAGCATGTTTGGGTTTCTTAGGCCTTTTTCTAGGGATACTACAGCACCAATCTACATCCTCCTGCCAGGTGATTCACAAAAACCTCTTCAGCCGTCCAGCGAGTGTTTCCTTCTGGATGAACTCTCTCTCTCTGGAGTGCCTCATGGATCCTTTTAAGGCCCATTTGTGCAACAAATAAAACACTTTTGTGCAACATTGCTGAAATCGGTAATACTGTCTTTGACAAACATTGACCCCAATTAAATTTGAATCATCTGTAAAATTCAGTGCTAACAATAGTAATCATGCCACTAGTGCAAAATTATTGTGAACAACAGAACAACTATTAAATAATTCAAGTAGCTGCCAGACACATTGGCAACACGCTCCCTATATCGACGTCCAAAGGAACATCTCACCAAAGGTTGACAAATATAACGTTTTACAGTCTCTTCAAACGAAAATAAAAGATCAACACTTGGTCAGAACCCATCGAGAATCAATCGCAGGACTAAATGTCGCAATATATCACAAATATCGATATTTGGCACATCCCTAGTTTACACAGACTTTTCATTGGAAGTGGCTGCGTGAGTGTGTGCGGCTGAGGGCAGTGTGAACGTAGCTTCACGGTAGCATCATCCCATCAGAGCTTTGAGCCCAAACTGCTGCAGGTCCTCTTCTAAACATGGGTTGATGGTTCTAAAGAGAGCTAGACTTCAGAAGTATTTGTTAGGAGTGGTGGTTTTGAGCACTGTGTTCTGGTGTTTGTTATGTTTAATATGTTTAAGTCAGGATAAAGGCCTCGGTTGACTTGACTGACAGTATGGTGCTGGTTCAGCCCAGGTGTGTAGGCTTCAATAACAGTACAGTAAACTCTGCAAAAATGATGTCTGAAATGATCTGAGGATGACCTTGGTGGAAAAATGGTTTTGGTTTAAGCCTTCAGATGTGTCTCAGATTAAAAACCAAAAGAATTCTGGTTCTGTGACCGTCAAAGACACGTACTCTTCATTATCGTCTACCAGCTCGCGGTCATCCTCACTCTGAACCTCCTCCCAGCTTTTTCCCAGTTCCTGAAACAAGAGCGGACAAACTCAGGACAATTTATTCTACTATGCTTTCATAACAGAGAGAACTAGTAGCTAACCTTAAATACTTATATTAAGACAATTCAGGATCAATCTAGCTAAAAAGGTAAAGTTCTTCCACTTCAGTCTAATTTAGACATGAATATGAGTCACTGCAGCTCACTGGATCTCTTCATGATGTTTTCATTCAGATTAATGTATCATAAGCAGAGTTTTCAATGCAAATCAAATACTTAGAAAATACAATATTGATTTGTGAAATCTATCAAGATTTCTCTTTAAAGTAATAATAATAGCACATTTTTCTTTTAATTTTAGACTTGATTTAATGAAACTTCCTCTTACTTCAGTATAATAATGATTTATCAAATGTTTATTATTACACTCTTTTTATGTGATTATAAAACACTGAATCAGTTCATCCTGTAAACCTGTTCTACTGGAGTCTCTCGTTCATTCTCACCAGGTAGTTGATGACATAGAAGCGGTCGTACTGGCGGTTGTTGGCGTTGATGCGGCGATGAGCTTTTTTCCTCATGTGATCCTTCAGCGTGGTTTTATCCCGAAACGTTTTCTCACAGTATAAACACTGCAGGCTGGTGGTGGGAACAAACAAACCAAACAGCAGGTAAACAGCAGGACGCAGGAGAAAAGATCGACCTAAACCATAGCAGTGGTTTTATGTCTTCGTTCTTTTTAAATTTGGCTTCACATCTCGTCCATTTTCATAGTATTTTGTTGTTGAATTTCAGTTGTTTCATTCCAAAGTTCCTACAAAATAAAAAGTCACTCAGGATCCAGAACTCTGAATCCTCCTGACCAGAGCGGTTCTTACTTGTCGAGTTTGTTCTCCAGCGCGTCCAGGAACTCGCTACAGAACACGATGTTGTCCGGCAGTCCAACACTGAAGGAGTGTTCTCGGGCCATGTGGTTCAGCAGAGAAGACCTGACAAAACATCAACACAAACAACTGTTCTTGTATTTGGAGGTGGTGGGTGGAGGTTCACTGGGAGCAGCAGAAAACAAGGATCCAGAAATGTCGCTCCTTCAGGAGCTGCACCAGCTTCCAGTCAAATCTCCACTCCCTGATCTCCACCATGTCTTCATCTCACCGTTCTCTCAGTTTATCTATTCACATGAGGTGGAGACCTGAGCCACTGACACCTCACCACCTTCTTCTCTGTTCAGCACAGACAGAATCCCCTTCACAGAAAATGCATGGAGGGGATACTAATCCACTTTAGGAGACGGCAGTTTTCTTCAACTGTCGGTTTATTTTAAAATATGATGACAGACGTGGCCTGAGAAGGCTCTTGATACTGTATAATATACAAAAATGTACATTTAAATCAGGCTGAATTGACAACAGCAGCATAATATCTGTGTTGAACATTTGTCAGGATCGTTTAAAACACTGTAAAAGAAAAAAAAAAAACGAGGAAACGTGAGAGGACTGCTTAAAAAAGAAGCATGTAATCGTTCATGGATAAAAACAGCAGCCCTGCAATAAATTTAAAAAGCAGAAGATAAAAGACTGTTTTTTGTCCCTAGGTTTCGTGAAAGTAAAGAAAAAAAAATTTTTTTTTTTTACTATAAGTAGACGGACAAAATATAGACAGACCATAAAATGAGAATGAAGTGTTTTCTAACCAGATCATTTTAAGCTACTTTTGCAAAAAGAGCAACGATGATCCCCAGAGGATCTGGGCTGAAGTTTACCTGTTTCCAGAGAACTCCTCGCTGCAGAACATGCAGAGCCGATGGAAACTGCAGTCATTTCTCTCTTTCTCCTGCTGTTCAAGCACCTTCTCCTGCACGAATCACAGAACTCGCATCATCAAAAAAAGCTGGATGTAGTTACACCTCATGTGTCTGAAGCTACACGACCCCTTATTGTCCCACTAAAATCTGTTTAATCCGTCCCAGCTAGAGGACAAGTTAGACAAACAAAGGAAAAGATACCATAATTTGAGTTAAAATTATAACCTTTTTCTTGCTACTCTGTTCAGAAAACAAATGATGTGATTACAGAAGGAACAGAGAAAAACACTGACTTGTCTAATATAAACAGTTACAAACCTAAAACTGTATTATTGTTTGTGTGACAAAAAAATAAACCAATGTAGCAGCTATTAAACTGTCACTAATACCAGACGAGGATAGAAGAGTCTCTTAAATAGTAGTAACGGGTCTGTGAGGAACAGAATTCTGCTAAATATTTCTGCTCCATCAATTTGTTAAAAATCAAACAATGTGATTTCCTAAGGTTTTTTTTCTGTGATGAATATTACAAACCAAACTCTGTTTTTTTTAAGCAAGAAAACTTTAATGATTCAATGATACTTGTTTTGCTTCACGGTATTAAAATAAATAAATATTTTCTCCAGTTTAAGTTTACAAAGTTGTAATTAGGGTTTCAGAGTCATCATCATCATCATCATCATCATCATCACCAGTGCAGTCTACTTCTTCCAAAACAGCTTCATGAAGTTATTCTAAAGCAAAATGACGGAAATGTAATTTTTGATGGTACTGGTTTGACAGGAAGTGACATAAATATTCATAAAAACAGTTTTTCACTCTGCCTCCCACCATAAAAGTCAGATGATTAAAGTGTGGAATCTGGATTTTAAATGTACAACATGCATGTTTAATTCCTCTTAAGTGAAGAAGAATAATTCAGGGTTTATTTATGTATATTTTTGATTGCCAAGGAACTCCATGAACTTTTTTTTGTTTCAACTAGTCACAAAAATAAGTCATTTCACTTATGCTGAAGTTTTACTTTATTTACTATGAAAACTTTCACGGAAATGTTTATTTAACCTAAAAAAAAACTAATATATGATGCTGCTGAGCATGTTACTGCACTTTTAGCAGCT
>NC_050517.1:364219-373222 GCF_002922805.2 Oryzias melastigma
TTGGTGTTTGTTTTATTCTAAATTTTGATGCCAATATTTTTATTTTAACTGCAACTAAATATCAGCTCCAAATATCTGTTATCAGCCTTCTTGATTACTAGTATTCGGTATCAACTTTGAAATAAATAAAAAATAAAAAATCAATACATAGTAAACGTATTTGTTAATGACTAATCGTGGTTGGCCTCATCTCCATTCCCGATGCTTTGATGATCAGCAGCTGAGTTTGAGATCCTCACCAGCCGCTTCTGCTGCAGCTTTTCTCGGAGGATCCGGTCCTCGGGAAGCACGTCACACAGCAGGAAGTACTCCTCCTGTTTCTCTGTGGGGTCGACAGCTTCTCATTAGCAGGTGTGCGGGGACTTTGACTCTGTTGCTCCCCAGCGACTCACCGACTGGCCCAGTGGAGTTGGTTTTGATGACGCTGCAGAAATCTGCGATGGGCTGCTCCAGAAACCGTCCCTTCCAGTACAGCATGTACCTGATGGAGGACATGAGACGGATCAGAGCAGCAGCAACATTTTGTGAATAAGTATAAAAATTACAAAATAAAAAAAAAATACAATTTACACATGCACAATTTAAAATTACAACAGCTTGAAACTAACTATAAGCACAAATCTTTCAAAAATTACACACAATTCTCTTGTTACACATGCATAAAGCATCATTTACACACAAATCTGATGTGAGACTCTCTTCACGTCTCCAAGATTTGTGTGTAAATGATGCGTTTAAGTGCTGCTAGAATGCTGGGACATCAGAGTTTTCCTTTCAGCCATTTAGAACTTAAATTGTGAATAATATCTGGTGAAAACTTGACATTTTCCCACTTTCTTATACTGATATACCCAATAATTAATATAAAAAGTCTAAATATGTGTTTTTAAACCACTCAACAATAAAGTTTCTCTATTCTCGTCGCTCCCTCGTGACTACACTTTATATATTTGCTTTTGTTCGTGCCAGAAAATTGACATAATTCATATTTCTTATAAAAAAGAATGTCATGAATGCAAATCCAAATGTCTTAAAGGTTAAAGTAAGACTATATGCGGCTCCTTCTAGTTTTTGATCAGTAGAAAATGAGCCCCACTGGCTCTTCTACTGTTGGTTTCCGACCCCTGATCTAGTGAGAAGTGCACAGTAAGACAGCTTCCCAAACTCTGGTTAAGAAGGACGTCTAGACACTGAGGGTTGGTACTTAGGGAGGTCTGCGATGAGCCGGACGTCAGCGATGACCAGCTTGTGCTCCAGCAGCAGATGTTTGAGGAGAGAGTCTTTCTGCTGCAGGGGGGTCGACTCTGAGCAGAAGAGACACACCAGCAGCTCCATACCGGGACTGTGGACACTGAGAAACCCGGAGCCGTCAGCCTGCTGCTCCGGAAAACACAGCGCCTCCAGTATGGTGTCGTCACCTACGAGAACAGATTGTTGATTAAAAAATTATGGAGGTGGATTTTACTTCCAGTACAGTCTTCCTAAACCTGCCATGTTTAGCCAATATTTAAAAACCTGTGAGGTTTTTTTGGACATAGTTTCTGCAGGGCGACAGTAGTTCATTAATCTCTAGATGTGGGTGTAGACAATGGCATGGGGCAACTCCACCCCCACTTCCCGTTATCATCTGGTTTCTCTCTCTCTCCCACTAGCTTACAGCCCCCCCCCCAAATACTCGACCTAACATTAATGGAGTAAGAAATATTGGAGAAATCCAGCCGTAAAGTTTTTATCCAGATTCTAGCTCAGATGAAGAAAACAAAGACGTTCATGGATCTATTTGTCTACAAGTGGATGCATCAGAATGGAGTGGAGCAGGAAGTTTGTTGCCTTGTTTTCAAACAGCATTTTAGTATGCTCCTGATTCACCACGATTGAATGAAGAAATACTCAAAAATGCAATTTTTATCTTAATATTCTTCAGATGTTCATCATCAGAATAATGCGACAAGAAGATGTTTAAAAACACAAAACGCTTTTTTCGTTGGAGTAAGTCTGTAAGGTCCACTTATTGAAAAAAATGTGTGTTGTGTTTGTTTTTAACTGAGTGTGTGATGCGAGTGAGAGTGTTGTTTCGACTTTCTGAAACTAAACTGTTTCCGGTGATGTAGCCATACGGAGTTTCCTGCTGCTGTTTGTTCTTCCACGTAAATCTGTGAGTTTGTCATAGCAAAATATCACATGGATAAATGTTCTGAAGGTTCTAAACTCACCACCAGGTTCATTCCTGCTGCCACTGGCGGCCATGCTGTTGGTGAACCCCGCCTTCCTCGGCTGTTTCCTGTTTACGGCTGTGAGCGAACAAGTGTCATCTGAAATACCTCCCCCTTCTGGTCGGGAGTTGTAACAACATCCCAACCAATGAGTTATTCAGCATTCATCCTTCTCTTCTTGTTGTTTTTTTTGTTTGTTGATTTTTTTTAAAAAACATATCGCTTTTGGATTTGAAGACCGGGGGAAAAAAAATCAATTTAAAGACTTGAAAATTTCTCTTGGCCAAATATAATATTGCAATGTAAATATATGCTAAATCTTTCTTACCATTCATTTCTGAAATAAAAAAAAGATAAAATTAACCTATCAAAAACTAAGTGAATTTAAAAGCTGTTAAAACCTGCAATCTAACTGAAAGGTAAGATTTAGGTAATTGATGATTCATTTGGCCCTACTCCTCCTATTTAATTTTGATTTGTTCAGTGTGCTTTGTAAATCCTTTTTTATTTATTGCTCTTTTTGGCCATCTTGTTCATTTGTTTCTGTTTACTATGTATGGATCATAGGTTTTGTTAACAAAGTTACAAACAAAACTTTAACCCTTCTCAAGGGATGTTACCAAACCTGATCGTTTTGATAGCGTGTGGTTTGGGAGTGACAGAGGCCAGAGAAGGACAGAAGATGACCAGACAAATCAACATTAAACACAGTAATATTTACATTCATGAATTAGGTCAGTTCTGAGTCGGTGTGAGTAGGCAGGCCAAACCCATCTGGGAAAGAAATGATGGACAGTTATCCCAGATTATACAAAAGTAAAAAAAAAAAAAAAAAAAAAAAAAAAAATAGAAAAGGTGATCAAATGCATAAAAATTATAATAATCATTTTTTAAAAAGTTATGCTGGGGATCATCTCATTCTATTCAGTAATTTATATTATCTCATTTTCATTGTAGGCAATGTAACTTTGCTGGCAGAAAACTATGTTTTGTTGTTTTCTTTTGTAAGCCAATGCCACTTGCTATCATTAATAACCAGATAATTCATCTGTTTACCGTCTTCTGAGCATTGACAACCGAATTCATTTTCTTTTTAAATGTGTAAACTAGTGTATTTTTTAAGTTCAATTTGAATCAAGTCAAATGATTTCAAAACGACCGTTCCCCCTATTGCCAGCAGGTGGCGAGACTGCGGCGTTTATCCAGGCTCCGAGAAGAAGAAGTCCGTTGTTGAACTGACCACCGTAGAAGAAGAAAGTAAGCCGGTAGCCGGAAGTTTCGCAGCACAACCCCTCGTGCTCGCCGCTCGTGGCTGCTGTCGTTATCACGGGTTAAACTCAGTTCAGGTGAGACTGTTTGATGACAGTACGTGGATTCTTTGTGGATGTGTGTGAAGAGAGCACGCGCGTTTACGGCACAATCTGTGTGGAGTTAGCTGGTTAGCCCTTCAGTGAAGGCTCAGTTTGGGAAAGTTGTTTCCAGCATAGATTAGATGGACAGTGAAGTTCCACAGCCCTTCCACACGCCACACCATAAGGTGTCACCAAACCCTCCAGCATCACTGTCTTAGTAATGTAACGCGTTACTTCAGCTCAGTAATGTCAAAACGTTACTCCCCGGGATTCATGCAGACTAAAATGATGCACATCATCATCTCTGAACTTTGATTTACTGCAGACACCGACGACAATGTTATTTTTTAAAGCAATAATAATCCTTCTGATATGTTCTTTTTGTTTTTAATATGAGGTATATTTGAACATTTATTTTAGGGACATGCACACATTGAAGCCCCCAGATTTTCATCACTGCTTAGAAAAAAAAAAAAAACGCATTTATTTTTGTGCATTCACACAACACCTAAGTGCCCGGTCGATGTGAGGTCAGTGATCAGTTGGAAAATTTAAACAATTGAATTTCTTGATTTTTTTTTTTTTTTTTTAATTTCATTTATATTTTTTACGATCTAAAGTAAAAACTCACAAACTAAGTGGTGCAGCAATTTCAAAAGAAAGTTGAATCCCCACATTGAGTGAAATGTGGTGATTTTTGTACGTTAAGATCCAGGATTTCTGTTTCATTTAATGCAGTCAATATACCGATGGTTCTCAGTTTGCTTGGTTTTGTGTTTTCTCAGGTTCAATGTAAAGAAAAATGTTTAACCAGAGCTGCCTCTCACCATATGTTGGTTTGCACACAGATCTTGGTTCTCCAATAAGATTCAGCCGTTACTGTTGAATGCGGCGTGGCTGACAGACGAGCCGCCATCATGGCAGCGGGCAGACTGACCTTCAGGAACATCACCGCCCTGGCTCCCATGGTCCGGGTGGGAACTCTGCCCATGAGGCTGCTGGCTCTGGACTATGGAGCTGATGTTGTGTACTGTGAGGTGGGAACCTTCATTGAGGTTGGATTTTCAATGCGCTTAAGCATCACAGTCAACTTAATATGCCCTTTTCGCCTCAGGAGCTGATTGACATCAAAATGGCTCAGTGTCGGAGGACAGTTAACGGTAAGAATCCCTGTGCTGTTGCTGCCGGTGAGCCCCTGAGCAGGTCATCCTGCAGACGTGCTGCAGGGTCTGCAGACTGTTTGGATCAGAAGGCACTGATGCTGGATTTGAAGGCAGCTTCCTTCATCTACAGTTAGTGTCGTGAAAAAGATTTAGCCCTTTTCTGTTATTTTTTTGTTTTGTTTTTTGTTTTGCATCTGAATCAGGACAAAAGTCTCAAAATCAGATTCCTGAGTAGTGCAGAGGGTTTGAGGGGTTGAGAAAAAAAAAAGAAATCTGTAGGTACACCGTACACGCCTGCGTCTTACCTACTTCACCCTTACTTACACGTATGTGTGTCTTAGGTGTTCACTACAAGCTTTTGCCAGCAGTAGAGAAAATGTGAATCATCAACATTTATAATACCTAAAAGCATGGGTCAAAGTCAAGACCCTTTGAGTAATTATGTCCGGCCCTCCAAATCATTTTATTTTATTGTTATTAATGTTATTGTGTGTTTATTTCTAACTTGTACAATTTTGACAAGATTTATTTTTATGGAGTAAATATTGAAAGTTATTTCAGGCTTTTTATTATTCTTATTTATGTTCAAGAGTTACGGTTTTAAAGCTTTAAAAATTAGCATTATGCTAGCTTTTTGGACTATTTTGGCATTTACTAATATTTTTTAGGCTATTTTGGAGTTTAGCTAATATTTCAGCTACATGCTAGCTGTTTTGGCTAATTTAAGCTTTTCTTTTTAAGGTTTTTTTTGGCTGCTTTGGAGTTAAGCTAATATTTACATTCTAACTGTTTTGGCTAATTTAGGCTTTTTAAGTTATTTAGGTTATTTTAAAGTTTAGCTATTTTTTTTCAGATAATTTAGGCTAATTTAGGCTTGTTTCTAATTTTTTTGGATATTTTGAAGTTTAGCTATTTTTCCTGCTACATGCTAGCGGTTTTGACTAATCTATCATCTTCAGTTATCAGCACTAGCATCTTCAGTGACCAAATTCAGCTTACAGCATTCACACTAGCATTATTGCAGATAGTGCTATATCTCTAGTTCATAATTATGTTAAAAAGTTATGGTTTTAAAGTTTTGAAAATTTAGTTTTAGTCTTCAATAAATGTTTATCCTGTTCGGCCCGTAACCTAAGTTGTGTTTTGGCCCATTGTGTGATTGAGTTTGACACCCCTGCTCTAAGGGTTCTCCAGTTTGTCTATAATCTTTAAATTTTCAACGGTAAATCTGCGATCCCAATGCACATTCGTCATTTTTTCACCTCCAGACAGCCTGTATCTACCTACAGTTGTGACTAAGGCTTCAACCCTCAAGACACCGTCTAATGAACATTTAGGGTTTATTCAGACTGGATACATTTGGTTTGCTTAAACTGAACCAATGTTTGTTTCTCCTGATTATCCAGGACAAATTTTCAGTCTGAACACATCCAAACAGACCCTGGACCAGGACCAGGAACTGCTTTCTGACCCATTTTATGAGGTGGTCTCAGTTTGTTTCCAAGTGAACTAAGTTCCAGTTCACTCTGAGTTTCCTCAGTCTGAATAGGCTCAGTGGTCGGAACAACTGAACCAAAACGGCCACCGTAGTTGGGCATTATGGTTTGAATAAGTGAACAATCCAGATGAGGATTGCAAAGTGCAGGACTTCCATTATTCTTTCTCTTGTTGCTTTGCCCCGCCCTCGTAATTCCTGACCAATGACTGAAAAGTTCGTTAGTCACATGGTTTTGTTTACAAGTTTCATTTGTAACAGAAATGTCCAGAAGAGGGCAGTCTTGGAATGCAGACCTAACATAGGGTCCAGGATTTGATCTGGACCAAGTGACTCATCTGAATGCACCCTAGTAACCACACAGGGATGGCGGTCATCCCCACGACTTGAACGGTGGATTTAAAGTGTTTTTCTCTGTCAGAGGTTTTGGATACGGTGGATTTTGTGGCTCCAGATGATCGAGTGATGTTCAGAACCTGCAGGAAGGAGAAGGACAGAGTCGTCTTCCAGATGGTAAGATGCAGGATGTTTGTAGCAGACAGTTGAGTCTGCAGACACTTTGTCTCACTGACGCTGCTTTTGTTTCTTTAGGGAACAGCCGACCCAGACAGAGCGCTGGCTGTGGCCCGACTGGTGTGAGTTCATGTCTCCATCCTGGTGGAGTGCTTTGCGTTTGTAAGGTGGACGATAGAAGCTCCACATTAGCTTCAGTTCTCTGTTATCTTCTGACATCTCAAACATGAGCGTGACAATAGTCTGCTCGTGTTTGGCAGCTTTTCTCTGGGTTGACTGAGACTTTTGGTTATTGGTGTAGAGTCAAGCAGCTTCACCTATTTTTTTTCTAGCTCGGTTCTACCAGGTGATGTCTTCCTGCTGGGTTTGTGAACCACGGATAGATCTAACATGATTTTGGGTTCCACATCATTAAGAAATTTATGAACTAGCATCCAAACTTAAGAATCCATTCTGTTCCTAACCAATGTCAAGTGATCTGTCAAGTGATCGATTAAAACAATTAACTAATTAATGATAAACCTGAGAAAAAAATAAACCGCAATTCTTTTTTTTTAGTTACAGTATTTGCTGACCACTTATTGTCTGCAAATAATCCCTGAAAATGTCAAAACTCTTTGCAAAATGTTAAATTTGCTAAAAGACTGGAAATTTAATTAAAGAAACTATGAAAGAGTGCTGCAGTTGACCTAAAGTTCTGAAAAAATTGTAGTAAAATTGCTTTAAAATCCCTAATACATGCCAATTTTGCAAATATATTTAGTGTGTTGCTTAAATACTAGCTAAACTCCAAAATAGCCAAAAATTCCTCGGTAAACTCAATTAGTCAATAACGTTATCCTGTTGCTGAAATAGAAGCCAAATTCTAAATTAGCCTATAAAAAAAGAAAAAACTAATTCTCAGTAGATAACAAATTAGCCAAAAATGTTAGCATGTTGCTAAAATATTAGCTAAACTCCAAAGTTTATGAAAATTACTATAAAAGATTAAAACATAGTCCATAGATAAATTTAAAGACTTGTTGCTAATCTACTTAAAATGTTGAAATCTGTATGAGCTGCTTTTCTCCTTTAAAATCTACTGGAATTACGTTTCGTTTTAACGGTTAAAAAGTTACAGTAAATCCAAGTACACAAACTGGAGCTCCTGTGTTAAATAGTTAAAGACCCACTCCAGCAAAAATACTGTTTTTTTTCTGATCTCTGCGTCCTCTGTCACGCAGAGAGAAAGACGTCGCAGCCATCGACGTGAACATGGGCTGTCCAAAGGAGTACTCCACCAAGGTGAGTTCAAAGCGTTTAGCATCCGTCTGCCCACTTCAGTCTGACTGACCCGTACCTTCCTGCAGGGGGGCATGGGAGCCGCTCTTCTGTCCAATCCTGACAAGATCGAAGCCGTAAGTTCGACCTGCAGTAACGGCTCCTCCTCCAAGCGGTCGGTTTGTTGTGAAGATCTCCTGTGATGTGACAGATCCTGAGGAAGCTGGTGTCCGGAGTGTCTGTTCCTGTGACGTGTAAAATCCGAATTCTCCCTACGGTAAGTGGAGAGAGCCAAACAACCGGACCTTCACATGCATCCAGGAGGACAGTGTTGGAGACGGGGAGAAAAATGAAAATAATTTGATCACAAACTAAAGAGAGATTCTAAAGTGAACCTGTTGGCTCTGAACAGCTTCTCTACCGTCTTTCAGCTGGAGGAGACGGTCGCTCTCGCACAGAGAATCGAGAAAGTGGGCGTTGCTGCCATTGCTGTGCACGGCAGGTGAGCCACTCTTTCAGAAACCCATATAGCGTTCCCATTCAACATCTGTATGTCTGATTGATGTTAGCACAGGGGTATGCAACCTTCAACACTCAAAGAGCCATTTGGGTTGATATTTCGCTGACCTCAACCCAGCAGGAACCACAAAGTCTCAGCTCACCCTTTAGAACATGTATCGAAGTCAAGGCCTGGGGGCCGGATCCGGCCCTCAGGGTAGTTATATCCGGCCCTCCAGATCATTTTATTTTATTGTTATTAATGGTCCGATATTATCTTGCGTTTATTTTCTAACTCATATTTTTATGGAGAGTAAAATATTGAAAGTTATTTAAGATTTAAGTTGTTTTATTCTGGAATAATATTCCTGCCTTTTTATTAGTCATAATTTTGTTAAAAGTTTAAAGTTTTCAATTGTGATCAATAAATGTTTATCCTGTTAGACCCGCGACCTAAGTTGTATTCTGGATTTTGGCCCCCTGTGCGATTGAGTTTGACACTCCGGGTT
>NC_050517.1:373242-415309 GCF_002922805.2 Oryzias melastigma
TTTTGTTTTTTTTTTTTAGCACAGATAAAAAAAAATCAATTGAATATAACTTTTTTCAAAATATGGAATAGTTTATAACTTTTGACAAAGGTTCTTATGACTTCAAAATAAAAGACTTCATTTGTCATATGGGATCATCTCAATGCAGCAAACGTATGACAATATACTGTCAGCAGTGGCTGTGAGGAAAAAAAAAACTTTACTACTTATTTTTTTATTTTAGTTACTGTTTAAAATTAAAAACTTTATTTTTATTTAATGAAAGAGAATTGTTTTTTTTATTTGAATTAAAAAAAACATGAGCAGTTTTTCAAAATAAAAAGATTCCTCTGATAAATTGGCAGTGCTCCCTGAACTCGTGGATCTCAATGGCTTAAAGACCGAGCTACTGCTGTTAAGAACTCTGTGGTAAACTGTTCTTGTTCTGAATGTTCAGGTTCAAGGATGAGCGACCCCGACATCCGGTCCACTGCGACTACATCCAAGCAGTCGCTCAGGCCGTTTCCATCCCCGTCATTGCAAAGTAAGAGCCAGCACCTTTGTCAGGAACGTCTAGGCGTTCCATGACTTTATATCTAAATTACAATGTAAGAGTGTTTTATGGGTTGATGTAAAGCTGAGTCTCATCAGCATAGCTGTGAAAGTCAACATCATGTCCCCTGATGACATCCCCAAGAGCCAACATGTATAAATTCAAAAGTGCAGAGCCTAATATTGACCTTTGGGGAACCCCACAACTTATTCAATTGATTCTTGAAGAGCATTAATTTATACTTACATAAAAGTGTTTATGTCTAAGGTAGGAATTAAAACACTTAAGAGCAGTTCCAGAGAGGCCCACTAGACTCCTAAATCTAATCCAATAAAATCTGGTGATCTACTGCATTAAAGGTGGCTCTAAGATCTTGCAGCACCACAACAGAAAGTTTCTGTGAGTAAATTAATTCTAAGATCAGATCATGAACGATCTTTAAAATAGCAATCTCTGTCCTGTGGTTCATCCTAAAACCAGATTGATATTTTTCTAAAATTTTATTGTTATTTCAAAACTCATGTAGTTGAGTAACAATACTTTTTTTTATAATTTTACTAAAAAAAATCTAAGTTCACATCAGTCAAACCCCAACTCCAAAAATTTGTTGAAGTTTAAATTTTATTAAAAGAAAAACTTCTTCTTTGCCCTTTAGGGGGCGCCTCAGCAAATAATCAAGCTCCATCTCTCCTCTGCACCCTCATCATTCACTCTACCCACATGTCCTCCTTCTCTACATCCATGAACCTCCTCTTTGGTCTTCATATGGACCTTTTCCCTTGTAGCTCCAACCTCAGCATCTCTCTATCCGTTCCTACTCTTAACATGTCCAAACCATCTCAGTCTGAGGGAAGTAGCTCACGACGAACGGGGTAGGAGATGCCTAAACCAACAACATGGCTTCTCTCACCACAGTTTTCTATGCCTTTCCTTCATTCTTGACAACACTCGTTAGTCCAAGGGTGTTAAACTCCAGCCCTTGACTGTCAGTGTCCTAAAAGTTTTTCAACTAACTTGCCATTGAAGCTTCTTATTGACAGAACACAGTAGCAGGTAGGACTGGGTTTTTACAAAAACCAACAGGATGTTGGCCCTCGAGGCCTGTCAGTCTTTCAATCTGTTCATCACCACAGCAGAGAGGGCAGGGCATAATAGAAAGTTGTGCTTCTTACCATAATAAGTCCAACTTTTTAATCACAAATCTAGACCCACATTTGGTGAGTTTCGCTTTGGTTACCCTCTCTAGAGTCCAGTAGACACACGAGATTCACTGAGTGACTGCTGACATGAAATGCTCAGAACTTCCCCCCGAAGAACAATGACGGCAAAACCAGGTCCTTTCAGAGGGTTTCTGGGGAACCCACATACTCATACTCAACAACAGTCAACCTCATTTTTTTACATTTAGAAAATGTTTATCTAAAAAACACGAATCATTGCAGATTTCTTAAGTGCAGTGAATAAAAACTCCATGAGAGTTCAGGTTGGCGACTCATTTGTGTTTTGCAGTGGCGGTTCTCTGGATCTGGTGAAGACCTATGAGGACATTGAGGAGTTTCGACGTGCAACAGGTGCCGCTTCGGTTATGCTGGCTCGTGCCGCCATGTGGAACGCATCAGTGTTCAGCAGCCAGGGTCTTCTTCCTGTGGAGAGAGTCATGGAGGAATACTTAAAATATGTAAGTCGACCTTCCTTCACTCGTCCAAAACCAAACCCTGAAGGACTTGAGGCAGAACTGTCCATTCCATCCCAGGCAATCCGGTACGACAATCACGCCTTCAACACAAAGTACTGCCTGTGTCAGATGCTGAGAGACAAGGTGGAGTCACCTCTGGGGAAGCAGGTTCAGGCGGCGCAGACCAACGCGGAAATCAGGTGTGGAGTGGGATGGTCAGACATGGCAGTGGGGGCACCCGGAAGGTGTTTGGTCACGTTACGGTTCTTTGACAGTGAGGCGTTGGGGCTGCAGGAGTTCTATCGGCAGACTGAGGAGAAGCTGCAGACGAGGAGGGAGGCCGTCCAGAGCAGCAGCCCGCCCAGCAGTCCTGTGGTGGACGGAGACGTCGTCACCATGGCCGTCAAATTTGAGCGGTCAGTCTGTAGCAAAATTAAAGACATTTATCTGGCATTTCTAAAATGTTTATACTTTAATGCTGCGTTCATACTGAACGTAATTAGCGTTTCAAA
Organism: Oryzias melastigma; assembly: GCF_002922805.2. Lineage (NCBI taxonomy): Eukaryota > Metazoa > Chordata > Actinopteri > Beloniformes > Adrianichthyidae > Oryzias > Oryzias melastigma. The sequence continues at coordinate 375,962 of NC_050517.1, forward strand.
TTCATACTTCTTTTATTGCGTGTCAAATTCACTGCTAGACACTTGTCCAAAAACATCTTCATAGGCCTGACGCTCTAGCTGCATGTGGGAGGAGCTACTATCAAAAGTTTTCATCACTACGTGGAAGCATTGACTGGGTATTTTTTTTACATGGAAGACACGGATAATATTGACAGATCAGGTTGATATTTTTTAAGAGTTCTACAAAAGCATCAGTAATCACGTCTCCATGTTTGGGTTCATGAGATCATTCAGAGACTCTCCCAGTATGGTGAGCTTCACCATCTGCTTCAGGACGAACGCTTTCTGGAAAATGGATCCTGTGGTCAGGGACAAAAAATGTTCTACAAAAAAAGTCAAAGTGTTGGTCAATATTGAGTTAACACATGAAGAGCTCAATGAGACAAGTCAACGAAGCAATAAGTACAAGATGGCTGAAAACAGCCCCTCAGCTTGTTGTCTGTGTGTGCTTGTGGATCCAGGAGAGAGTATCCGCCTCAGATCACACCAAAGATGGTTCTGCTGGAGTGGAGCCGCAAGCAGAGGATGGAGCAGCCGCTGTATGAAACGGTAAGAGCCCCGCCAAAAGATTTCAAGGAAGAATTTGCTGAATATGACAAGATTTATGTCACAGATAAACAAAACAATCGTGTAAACTCTCATAGGAGGAGGATTCTAACACTTACGAGAAGACATGCTAACTTTGCCAAGTTACAAGTTTCTCTTTCAGGTTGAAGTATATCAATGAAGTTGATATTATCTTCAAGATGAATCATGGTAAATTGACTTAGAGCCTTTTTCCCAAAGTATAATTAAAGCCTCAGGTGGTGTTGTGTGTCTGCTCAAATTTAAATTAGTTTAAACTTGTAGCTGTTACTTACTATTGGGCCATGTCCAAATTCCTTCCTTACGCACTATATAGTGCGTTCGCTATTTTGTAGTACTGTCCAAATCTACAGTTCCAAAAGCCAGTGCACTAGAAACTTCCCGGAAGTCTTTGCGTGAAACTAGCGTGCATCAAATGCTCACCACATTAGCGAATATAGACCACAATGCAAATTTTTTAGAAAAAATTGTGTTCAAATGTATTTTTCTTTTTATAAACCATCCACTCTTTTATCATCAGAACCCAGTGGAGTCACAAATAATGTTTAGAAATGTTTATATTGATTAGATTTTCACTTTGTGAGATCGGTGACGTCTTATAAAGACAAAACAGTTGTGAGCATCGTGTCTGAATTCCTTTTAGAATTCTGGACACTGTATAGTCTCGCACTATATATATTTTTTTGTAGTTGGGGATTAGGACGGGAATTTGGACATGGAGAGGGTGTTTTTATTTTTTATATTCAAGATGGCAGTCTCTTGCCCAAGGTCAAAGGTTAACAAAACGTTTGTAGTAGAGTTAACTCTTTGCTGGGGTGTTGCTCAAAGGCACAGTATTGTAAAAAAAAAAATAATCTGCTTCTGTCAGACAGAATTATAAAAACAGCTTAACTTTAACAATATTGGGGCTCCAGTGTTTATGTTCTTTGATTTACAGTATTTTTTTAAATTAACACGACTCTGTTTGCAAAGCTTTTCTCCTTCAGAATCTGTTGAAATTACGTTAGTTGTGTTAACAGTTAAAAAGTTGCAGTATGTTCAAGATTTTGTGTTTGAGCGTCATCGACAACGCCTCAGGTGTTAAAGGGTAAAAGGGCGACCATGTTTGCACAAATGTAGGGGCGACTGTAGACATTAAACGAAAGAGCATGTGTTGCACGAGACAAAGATCAGCAGGAAGCTGCATCAAAATGTCAGAAACTGCACTGGTCCATATAAAACCTTCTGTTGATTAGTGGGTCATGCCTCAACATGTTGGCCAAGTGGGGGTGTGTTTATCAGGGAGAACCCACGGACATGCCACAGCAACAATGATTGGGGGTAAAAACCACATTTCCCTAACTCTACAGATTCAGGAAAGACTTTACTCTTATTTTCAGTTAAGGATAACGGCTATAAACTATTTACTTGATGGATGTCAGCAATAATATGAAGTGATCCATTCCAAGATCAGTAAGGTAAAGCTTAGAGCTCAGGGTTTAGAGAAAAAGTCAAGACATTGACAGAGCTGATCCTCTCCTCAAATGGAGGGTCCTGTAGACAGGTGAGCCCCGAGGGCCGGATGGTTGCAGAGTGTTGCTCAATGTTGGAACCTGATCAGTTTCACGGTGGTGCCTGACTGAGTTCAGGGGATCTGCCAGGAGGATCCGCTCAGCCAGCCTGTTCCAGGTGAGTGTGACAGGTCGGTGCCTGCGTGCAGTCAGACCTGTTCTTCAAGTGTGCGATAAGCGTGATAACCAACGATAACCAAAGCGAGAACAAAGCATGTGAGCCAGTAGTGCAGCTGAGTTTGTGTTGCGATCAGTGTGTTTGTGTGTGTGTCGCCAGGTGCAGCGCTCTCAGGATCGAGCTTTCCAGTCCACCGTGACAGTGGATGAGAAGAAATACAGATCTTCCCTCTGGTCAGTTCACACTCAGAAGTCCATCAGTGTGTGGATCAGCCTCCATTCTCTATGAAATTCAGTTTGGTTTGATCCTTCACGGTTCTGTTTTGTAATTGGTTCTTAATTTAGACAGTTCAGATCCATCTCTTCCTGCTTATTCCTGTTGAGGATGCTGTTACACACACACACACACACACACACCCACCCACACACACACACACACACACTCATATTCACTCCTAAAGGACTATTTAGAACCACCAATTAACCTATAAATGTGCTGTTGGGCCCTGAGAGGAGGTGCCTGGAGAAAACCCGAACATGCAAACCCCTCAGAGAGGATCCAGCCAGAGCTTTCTCACTGAGAGGTTGTAGTTTTGGAGAACTGATCAAACTTCTTTGATGAAAAGTCAAATGTCTTTAAGAAAAGAAAGTTACGGTTTGAGAAGAAAACACCCCACGGTGTTAAACATCCCTCCACCGAAAAACAAAAACAAGAAGGAACTGAAGAACTGACACCAATCAAGTTTAGGATTGTGAGCATTTGATGTATTTTTGTTTTACTTCAAGGCAGCATGAATTTGAGAATCTGTTGAACAGATGTTGCATTTTTCTAATGAAAAGATTAATTCCGTTTTAAAATCCTGTCCACGTTTGTCATGGTAGGGATCACACATCAATGTAAGGGTCGGGTCATCTGGACCCCATAAGAGAGCACGAGGGTTAATAATGCGGACCGTCCTTCTTTAGTAGTTTTTCCTTTAATTGAATTAATCTGGAAAACAAATGATCACATTTGATTGATTTCAGTGATTCAAAGAGCCCAGAGACACAATATCATCCATGAGTTTGAATTAATTTGATCTTTTTGACACTTAAGTACAATTTGCACAACAATTTGGAACGCATTGTATAGACGTAAAGATTAGCAATGGATAAAAGCATGTAATAAATGTGTTGTAGTGCTTCCAGTTGTCCTGACGGCGTCTGATCAAACGGAGAGCTCCACCTGCTCTGCATCCAGTCTGCTCAGGGTTTTATAACTCAAGAACTTCTGCTGTATTTAAATAGAAATGTCTGCTGGATGCTTAAAGTGAGGCAGTTCATGTTGATTATAACATTTCTGTGACATTAGATCTTTTGTAATATGTATATTGTGGAGACCTCCGCCCCAGACAATGGCTTCATGAAATGATAGAGCACATGTTTAGTTCTCTCGGTTCACTGAAACCAGGTGTTAGCTGAAGAGAAAGATGCAAAACACTCTGCAGAGACGAATGCAAAACAGGAAACTCTAGGGAGTGACACTTCCCTTGTCAAGCTAATGACTGGACGTGATGTGTGCACGACAGAGATGTGAAAGTGATGAAGGAACAGTTGAAGGTCCTGCTGCAAGAGCAGTGTCAGACCAGATTATGGTCATGCCAGCATCCTTTCAGCTGCTTATTTCTTTTTTGGTTGTGACTTTCCTCATCGTGACTTGTTTGTCTTGGTGTAGCTCTTCCCACTGGAGGGAGCTCTGTGTGATCTTATAGTGTTCTTTTTTTATTTCCAGGGAAAAGTCAAAGAAGTTTGCAGAACAAGCTGCCGCCATCGTCTGCCTGCGGTTTTTGGGGGTGCCAGAAGGTCGCATTGGTGAAAAAGACTCTGATCTCGTCTGCAAGAGGAAGAGGGAAAGCAAGACAAACGGCAGAACAGAAGAAGACAGGAGGAAGAAGCTGCATGTGGCAGATGTCCTACAAGAACTGGAAACTTCAGAGCAAAGGGGGATGAAGGCTGGAAGTGAGAAAATCAGCCGCAGCTCAGAAACGAGTGCAGACTGAAGCCTCTGAGTGAGGCTGACAGCATTTTTTCTTTCCCATCATTTCCTGCTGAACATTTCATCCAGACGCTGAGGCGGAATCCAACCTAAACTGGAGCGTTAGATGATGACTTTTGTTTTGGGGGTTTAACATGTTTTCAGTAAAACTAAGATCAGCTCGTCCACTTGAGCTCCTGTTTTTGCTTTAATTTTCGTCAGTCTGGACTTTTTAATTTGTACTCAAGCTGCCTGCTCTTCTAAGTTGGAGATCTTAATAATATTTCCTCACACAAGTTCAATGATGCTCCAGACTGTTTTTTATATACATGTGTTGACTGGTCTCTTTTACTTTCCTCACGATTGTTTTCTTACTCAAAGTTGTTCCAAACAGTTTTGCTCTGTTTGACTGCAGAGGCATTTTTTGTTTTATTGAAACACAGTAAAATTCAAAAAACATAAGAGGAGCCTGATCGCTGAAGGCTTCGCCACCATTCTAATTTTAGAAATTCTAGGAATAAGCAGTCATTCTGCAGACTGAGAGCTGTGTGGAACATCTGGAACTTGTTGCTTCAAAATATGAATTTAAAACTGTATGTTAGTAGAAAAAAAATGAAATTGTACTTTTAACAGACAGTCAGGACTCGGGATGCAGAATTTTGGATCTGCTGGAAAAGTTTTAGATAATTTTTGGCCTAGTCCAGGGATCTCCAACCTGCGGCTCCGGATCCACATGTGGTTCTTTTATCTCTCCATGGTGGCTTCTTGGCCAAATATAAAATAAGTCGGGGAGACTGCTGACCCAGCCATGTCGACCGTCTGAGTCAGCAGCTCCCTGCTAACCAAAGCTATTTAAAGAAAACAAATAAACAAAGTTCACAAACGAAGACTACCATGGTCCAACCCCAAACTAAAATAATAAAACCCAGCAGTGTAAGACTACTGAGGACAAAGAGGGAGAAAAGTACAAAACAAGAAAACCAATTATTAAAAAAAAATATTAATTAATTAGCATTAATTTAATTTAGATTACTTAAATGTATAAATTGATGTTTGAGGTTCACATAGATGATAAACCTTGTAGGTTTTTACATCCCTGTTAACCTGAAGACGTCTTGTTTGCTCAGTTCTACCTCAAGAATGCACAGATTTTATACGCAAAGAAAAACTTTGTAACAAAGTTTGATCTATTAAGAGTTAAAAGCACATTATCTTGTGCTGCACAACATTGGTTACTAGCTCTCTAGAGCTGCACTGAGGTGACCCTGTTTGGCACAGAGCATATTTTATTTTGAAAATGCTTTTTTGAGCTTTTGTCACATGTATAAAAAAATTGGAGGGATGCTAGGTTATTTTTATATTTTTGCTTTTGTTTGTGCCAAAAATAGAAACAATTCATATTTATTATTTTAAAAAATAGTTAATGAATGCAAATCAAAATTTCCTAAACGCTAAAGTAAAACTATGTGGCTCCTATGTTTTGATCAGAAGAAATCAAGCCCAAATGGCTCTGTTACTTAAAGCTTGCTGATCCCTGGTCTAGTCCAATAATCAGACATGGAGTTTATTATCATTTAGATGAATAATTTAAGAAAAAGATAATTTTGTGTTTTAATTCCATAATGTTTTGACTTCCTCCACCTTCTAATACCAACTGCTATAACCAATAAGGAGTATTTCTATGCTCCTGGTATGATAATATCACATAATTTCTTGAAGAAATCCAAAGTTCTGGAACAGATTCAGGCAGAAGGCTCTTCCAGTCTGTCATCGAGCTTTAAACAAGGCCTCATACACAAAATGCCAACTGACGTCATCATGGGGCGGACCAATGACTGCTTCAAGTGCAATGGAAATGTCATCCTGCTAGCTTTGAGGAAGCTGTACTGCTTCTCTGTTAAATGATTGAAAATGCGAATAAAAACGTAGTTCAAAAGACAGCCTTTGAGAATAAAAAAAAATAACAATAAAGGCTAAATGCATGAAAAACAATTATATTAAATAAATACGAGTACACCCTTAACCTCATTAAAAGTTGTAAATTTTTCATTACATCGGTGTGTTCGAATTTACGAGGGCACGTGAAGGTAGCACAAGGATCAAGCTTGAGAAGAGTAAAACTCGCAGCAGCCGAGAAGAAACACAGCAATCAACAAGTTTTTACGCTCTTCGGTGAACTACTACGATGTGCGCAAACGTGTTTAGGAGGCGTTTAGTCGGTAGTCGGCAACTTTTGTCATAGATATGTCGAAGTGCCGCCTCGCGTCACTTAGAGGAGTTCTGCTTTTATTCGAATGGAAGTGAGTCCGACAGGTTAGTTTAAAGGCAGCTCGTTTTAGCGGTTCCCGCCGCCAGCGTTTCTTCACTCCAATGTCGGCGGTAAACTGCTTCGAGGAGCTGGACTTCAGGCTGATCTTTGAGGAAGACGGACGGCAGGCAGCAGGTACGTGTCGCTTTCAGCCGCGGGGACGAGGATACAAAGCTAAAAAGGAGCTAGCAAGCCCATCGCGGACAGTTGTCATGACTAATCTTCAGAATAAAGGTCATGCAGATGCAAAAATAAAAGCATATCACGCGTCAGACTCAGTGTAAAACACACCCACCGGCGAGTTTTACACTCATTGCTGCACTCAAATGACATGGAAAAGAAAAATAATAAACTTTTATTACTCTCCGCTAACGTGACCGAATTAATGTTAAAACATAAAAAGATTTCATTGTTTTCATGTCAATTAAAAGCCTAAAAAACACTTAGAAACTTATTATATAGTCTTTTTGTTAGTCAATTTTAATGTTTCATTAATTTTTATTCAAAAGATACATTTGTTTAGGTTTTGAAACTATATTAAAAGAATAAAAAACAAAGTTCAGCACACACACAGGCATACCTCATTTAATATAAAAGTTTGGAGTTTAAATAAATAGATTTTAAAGACTCGGAGACTAAAATTAATACCTGACTCAGTTGGAACTGGGTATTTATAGGTTTGAATATCAACCATTTCAAGGCATTTTCACATAAACTCAATTTTTACAGTCAAAAGGAAGAATAAAATTACATCTTTATTAAATAAAATTACAGTGGAGGAAGTATTTGATCTTTTGCTGATTTTATAAAGAAATGGACAGTCTAATTTGAACAGTGAGAGAAAGAAAATCATGAAATAAATTTTAAAGAATTGCTATAAATGTATTTACATTTCAATGAAAGAAATGCATATTTTGATCCCTGAGTAACAGTTACGAGTTCTGGTTCACACAGACCAATCAGTCTCTCCTAATTCACCTTTCATCTGTATTGAAGACACCTGTTTGAATTAATCACCTGCAGATAAGACACTTCTCCACAGAATCTGTCCAAACTCTCCAACAATGGAAAGAGCATTCAGTGGATTTAACCCTTATGCTATCATAGGCATGTGTACATTAAAAGTGGGGTCAGGACAGTGCACTGAACTTTTTTTTTCCAAAGATTTTTTTTATCTTTACTGGTGTCTGTGGCAGACATAAAATCCTGTCCACCTTTGTCATGGGAGGGATCACACATCAATAAGGGTGGTCATCTGGACCCCATAAGACAGCACGAGGGTTAAGAGAGAAGATTGTTGACCGAAATGGACTACAAAACCAGGAGACAACTGTTGGTGCAATTGGGCCAAAATGCAAGAACATGACCATCAATCCACTTATAGGTCTGTGGCTACAAACAAGATCATGAGAACAGTCAGAAATAGATCTAAAAAAGGGGTGTTCAAATCCCGGCCTCGAGCCCTCATGGCCCGACCTCTTGGTAGTTGTCCAGAAACCTTGCCTCATCCGATTACCAGGGACCGTATAAAACAAAGGACAAAGTGAGGTGTTGACGTCACCCGTAGAAAATGCCTTACCTCCAGTTCTTGCAAAATCGTGCCAAATCCATCACCAATGCTTCCTGATACGGGCGCCACCATTTTGGAGCCAGAGGACAGGGATTGGTCTGACCCCGGGCTCCCAAGGCAAGCTATAGCCCAGGTGCTACTTGGGAGCGATCTAGCTACAGCAGATGTCTCCCTTTTGTTACGGGATGGCTGCAGCCACAGGCTCTATTGCTGACCTCGCGAAACTCCAAACTCATGTAGTTTTACGCAATAAGCTGCATAACATTATTTAAGCTGTTAATAGCCCCAACTCCACAAAAAGTGCTGCATCTCAGTTCCAGCGTCCGGCGAAAACTTGAACCCCATAAAACAGATTGGATCCAGATCGCAAAGGTCAGACATGATCAAATGCAGTGGAGGTTCCTCTGGCACTTTTAAAGTTACGTAAAGACTCCGGCGGTCGCATCAAAGCTGTAACACTTGCGGTGGGAGCCACAATGGCAACATAGTTAGGCAGTAGCATGAAGGGTCTTGCCTAGGGACCCACACTGGATTCAGCTTATTGCACCCCCTGGAAAATAAACCCTGGTTTCAGTCCTGCATGTAGCCAACTGAGCCATCCAGCCTCTGTAAATGCAGCATTAGTTGATGATCTCAAAGCAGCTGGGACCACAGTCACCAAGAAAACCATTGGGAATGCTTTACAAAGTGCTCACAAACTCCCCCTGTCTAAGAAGGTACGTATGCAGACCTGACATGAAGTTTGCCAATGAAAACCTTCATGATTTAGAGGTATTGGGAGAAAGTGCTGTGGTCAGATTAGGCCAAAATTAAACTCTTTGGCATCAACTCAACCCGTTGTGTATGGAGAAAGACAAATGCTGACTTTAACCCCAAGAACACCACCATCATGGTCAAGCACGGAGGTGGAAACATCTTGCTTTGAGGGTGTTTTTCAGCACAGGGCTACTTCACGGTGTGGATGGGAAGGTGGGAGGAGACATGTACCTAAGTGAGAACCTCTTTAAGCCAGGAGGCTTAAAATGTGTCATGGATGGGTCTTCTAACAAGATAATGACCCAAAAAAATACAACCAAGGAATGTCTGAAGAAGAAGCATATCAAGATCATGGAGTCCAGCCAATCTCTGAACCTAATTCCTATAGAAAACCTATGGAGGGAGCTGAAGTTCAGGGTTGCCAAGCAACAGCCACCACATTTGAATGATATAGAAGTCATTTTCACAGAAGAGTGGAACAAAATTCCTCCTGATATGTGCAGAAACCTGATCATCAACTACAAGAAATGTCTGACCTCTGTGCTAAGAAGGGTTTTTCTGTATAGTACTTAGTTTTTCGGGGGAAATTATCAAATACTCATTTACTTGAATTACTGTAAATGCAAATCAATTTATCTAAATTATTTTAAAGTGAATATCTTAATTTTTATCTCACTGTTCGAATGAACTTGCCATTAAGATAAATCTCTCTATTTCTTTTTAGGTGGGCAAACCTACAAAATCAGCAAGAGATCAAATACTTATTTCTTCCACTGCATGTACAGCAAAACTAAAAAGTGAAACAGTCACGGCTTCTGCAGCTTGTCCGACTAAAAGATGTGAGGTTTGATATGATCATAATAGAGATCATAACAACTGTAAGACATATTGTAAACAAAGTAGCCAGGAAAATGCATTTGTATTCTGGTTCAGGAAAGAATTATTTAGTTCCCACAATAAAACAAGAATCTGTCCTTTAGGGCAGTTACAACTACGTCTTTAAGAAGCTCTTCTATCCTCTACTTGTTACCTTTATTAATGTCACCTGTTTGAAATGGCTATCTGTATAAAAGACACCTGTCCACACTCTGAGGGCCGGCTGTGGTGCAGAGGTAGGGCGATCAACCTCTAATCAGAAGATTGTAGGTTCGGTTCCCACCCTGCTCGTCTGTCGAAGTGTGCTTGGGCAAGACACTGAACCCCATATCACTCCTGGTCGGTATAGGCTGGTGCCAGTGTTAAGCAATGGAGCCGCCACCAGTGCGAGATTGTGTTTGTTTATGGGTGAATGGGACTGTGACTGTAAAGCACTTTGGGCCTTCCAAGAAGGTAGTAGAGCGCTGTATAAGTATACACCATTTACAATTTAAACAGTCACACTGCAACCTCTCCATCATAACCAAGACCAAGGAGCTGTCAAAGGACACCCGGGTGAAAATGATGGACCTGAACAAGATGGGATGAACCAATATACAATAAACAAGTAGCTTGAAGAGATGAACTGATGGAACAAGAAATGTATCATTACTGACAATGTTCTTCCACCTTGAACTCCATGAAAGATCTCACCTGGTGGAACAGTGAGGAAAGAGCTCATAACTACACTGGGGAACTGGTCAATGACCTGAGAAGAACTGGCACCACATGTTACTATAGTAACACACAACATTGTCACAAATTCAAATCCTACACTTCTTCAAAGATCCCACTGCTTAACTATGGCAGAACATGTCCAGACCCGTCCAATGTTCTCCAAAGACCATCTGAATGATGCAGAGGGTAATTAAGAGAAGATCATGTGGTCAGATGAGACCAAAGTGAACTCTTTGGTTTAAACACCATTCAGTGTATTTGGAGGAGGAAGAACACCATCCCCACTGTGAAGCATGTAGGTGGTAACATCCATCTTTTGGGCTGTTTTTTTGCAAAAGAACCAGGACGACTGATATGTATTAAGGAAAGGATGAATGGATCTATGAAGGGAGAGGTCTCGGTCAAAAACCTCATCTGTGAGGACACTTAAGATGAAACATGTCTGGATTTTCAAGCACCACACTGATCTCAAACAAATCACCCTGAAAACGAAGGAGAATCCATGTAAAAAGCATTTCAAGGTTCTCCAGTGTTCTAGCCAGTCTCTGGACCTCAATCCAACATAGAATCTGTACTAAAAATTGAAAGTCAGTGTTTTTCAGCAACATCCCTAAACCTCACAGATCTATAGGAGATCTGCATGAAATAATAGACCAAATAGCAGCTACTGTGTGTTCAAACCTGGTGAAAACCTACAGGACAACTTTGACATCGGTCACTGATGCCAGGGTTTTGTTACAATGTTTGAAGTGAACTTAGTTATTGACTAAATACTTATTTTCTGCTCCAGTAGAAAAATGAATTCTTTAAATATTGTAGATTGTGACTTCCTCTTTTAACATTTTGTCTCTCACAGTTGAGGTATATTTATCATGAACACTGCAGACCTCTCTCAGGTGACTGACAAATACGTTATTGTCCTGTCGTAGATAACAAAAGCTATATTTGCATTTTTTCACACCTGGTAAAATAAAACGACTATTCAAGGAAACAGACTCAAATGTGGTGCTGTAATAATTATATTTGTTTTTATTTCTTCAAATTTCTTAGGAATACAGAATTCAAAGATGATTGAAATAGATTGCTACCGTTCACAGCTATTAACTACAAAATATTACTAGAACTGCATTCTGGTTCTAATTAGTACTTATTTGGCTTTGGTATATCTACTATTTGAATTTTAAGTTGTTTTTGATGTGCATTGTGTGATTTATTAGGGATGTAAGAAAATATTGATTTCAGTGAAATATCGCAATATTTTGTTTGGCGAGAATTGTATCAATCTAAAATACTGCCAAGGCAATATTTATTTCATTAGTTTAGTCTTACTTTTGTGTTCCACTTAAATATTTCTTAAATTACCAAAAGAAAAACACCATGAATTAGTTTGGGTAAAAGCAACCTGTTTATAATATACAGTTGCAGTGCTTAATGTTCATTAAACGGGTTTTTTACAATTTAACTTTTGTGAAAAATTCATTCATATTCAGAAAATTCTTAAGTCATAATTTAAAAGGTAAATATTGTCTGGTACTGTATTGAGATATATCGGGATACGTATCGTATCATGAGGCATGTATCGCAATACGTCTCATATCGCCAGACTTGCCGATACACACACCTAGGGCTGGGCAATATGGCAAAAAAAAAGAAAATCATCCATCCATCCATCCATCTTCTTGACCGCTTCTTCCCTTCCGGGGTCGCGGGGGTGCCGGAGCCTATCCCGGCTACTGATGGGCGAAGGCGGGGTACACCCTGGACACGTCGCCAGTCTGTCTCAGGGCCTCAATCACACACACATTCACTCTCACATTCACACCAAGGGACAATTTAGAGTCACCAATCAACCTATGAAGCATGTTTTTGGACGGTGGGAGGAAGCCGGAGTCCCCGGTGAAAACCCACGCATGCACGGGGAGAACATGCAAACTCCACACAGAAAGGTCCCAGCCGGGAGTCGAACCGGGGCCTTCTCGCTGTGAGGCGAGAGCGCTAACCACTGCGCCACCGTGCAGCCCAAAGAAAATCATGATTTTTTTTTTTTTATTTTATTTTGAACAAATATTTATATTCATTCCCATTTTAATTTCAAATGTATTAAAAGAAAACACACCGGGGAAGGGGAAGAGGAGCAGCTCGGATTTAAAGTCCCAGGCAGTCAAAAAGCTTTTGCCTTCTCGCTCTTGCAACTTTTCATAGAAGATCACGATAAAACAATCTCTCAAAAATGACACATTGTCAGCTTTGAAGATCGTAAGCTGGTTTTTTATCGTCATATCGCCCACCCCTACACACACCCCTATACTAATAATAAAGGTTTGAATGTTGAATACTATTTTAGACATTGGCTGTCACGTATTTGAAATAGTATCAGCAAATATTATGAATCCTTAAGTTTAAGATAATCATTCTGCTGTAAAAGTTTTGAGGAAGGAAATGCAGCATTTGAGTTTGGGCGGGGGGGTGCATGCACAAACAGGTACAGCAGACCAAGCTGCTGCTGCTGCTGCTGCAGTCATCTTCTGCTCTGGGTTGACAGACATGACACCAAGCTTATATGTTGGCTGGTTTTACTTCCTGCTGTCTGTAACTGCAGTGTGACACCCAGCTGCTGTAGGGTGTTGCCCCCCCCCATTGAAGGGTGACAGTTGCGTAACACCTTACCCCTCTGCCGCCGCGCTCAGTATTGTTTATGAAGAAGCTGTGAGCGGCAAAGCACATAGCAGTTGGAGCTCTGACATGTTTGCATACAGAGTGCATGAGTGTGTGACAGACAGAGCAGTATTAATAGTGGCGGCGAGTATTGTCTGCACCTGTGCAAAGGACTTGTTTGAACGGCGGGAGATGATCTGCCTCCAGATTTACTCTGGAGCTTTAGAATGTGCAGCTGCTGCTGGTACTTCACACAGTATAGACATGCTTAGCAGCTCATAACTGTGGGAGATTTTAGTAAATGTAGGTGAAGACCACACTGTCAACACACCCCAGGGGGGTATGAGAGGTTCACACCAGTCTGACGGAAAGCTTTTTGGTGTGTACTTGTACCCACCTTCCTGTACGCACTTTTTTTGGTAAATGGCGTATACTTTTGTCATGCTATACTATGTTCTTTGAAAGCCCAAAGCGCTTTACAGTCACAGTCCCATTCACACACACACATTCACACAATGAACTGTCCCTGCTGCCTTACCCTGGCGCCAACCTATAACCACCAGGAGCAATGTGGAGTTCAGTGCCTTGCCCAAAGACACTTCGACACATGGGCGGGAATCAAACCCGCTGTCTTCCGATCAGATATCGACCGCTCTACCTCTGCACCATGGCCGCCATATGTATAAGCCGTTTACACACACATTCAAACAGTAATGGCTTCCTAGGGTAATGTGGGGTTCAGTGTCTTGCTCATGGGAACTTCAACTCACATGGTCAGGAACCTGTAATCTGAGGTCGCTATACCTCTGGGTCACAACTGCCCCGTTTTAGGCTGTAGAAGCAGCCTGCGATAAAGTCCAGCAGCTGTCTGTGTTTTCTGCTGGAATGCATTACTGTGGATTGATCTCATGTTAAGCTGGATGTGTTCTAATTAATGGCTGAAGAAAGACTTTCCTTTAATGCTAGTAAGCCATTCTTTTACGCTTTTCCCAGTCAATGTTCCATTATGTTATGTCCTATAAAAAGAGAACATGCATCAGATCACTGTTGGAGTTATAGCTGCATGACTCCCAAGGATAACAGATAGCAGGAGAACAGGAGTACGGTGCAGGAGTTAAAAGAAATGAACTTTAAATGACATATCAAAACTGGCATGATGGCTCTGTTCCTGGTCCCAATGTTCTAACAGCAGCCAGAAGTCTTTGTTTGGATTTCACACAGACTGGACCAATATCCATGAAGACAAAGAGGTGCACAAAAATAATACTTTGTATACAACTTTGCAGGAAAATATGGATACAACATTAAGTCTGTTTTGAATAAAACATTTCTTTGTCTTGAGGGGTGGCCGTGGTGCTGCGGTAGGGCGGTCGATTGCTGATCGGAAGATTGTGGGTTCGATTCCCGCCTTACCCGCCCATGTGTCGAAGTGTCCCTGGGCTAGACACTGAACCCCAAATTGCCCCTGGTGAAAGGTTGGCAGTGTTCGGCAGCGGAGCCACCACCAGTGTGTGAATGTGTGTGTGAATGGGTCTGTGACGGTGCAGCGCTTTGGGCCTTCGAAGGAAGGTAGAAAGTGCTATGCAAGTATACGCCATTTACCATTTGAATACAAAATTTGTCCTGTTGACTCACTGTCAAAAATACATCACGAGGTAACAGACAAAAACATGGAGTCCCTAAAAATCAACTGTTCAAATTACAAATGTGTGTTGAAGTTTATTTATTAAAATAAAATAAAATTGAACTTTTTATATTTGTACCTATCCCACAATGGGAAAATTATCTTGATTAGCCATAGCTCTGGTCAAAATTGAATAAAACAGATCATAATACAGCGACCTCCGACCATATTTTGTGATTGACAGGCGACAGCCGCTGATGATGTAAACAATGCATCAGCTGATGGTTTCAGACTCAGAAGTGGTAAAAAACAGCCCAAAAAGAAGGAGCAGACATGCCGCATTATGTGTAAAATAAATAAATAAATAAAATAATAATAAAGTCCAATAAGGTGCATGTCTGTTAAAGTGGTTAATAATAAGAGGATGATGAAACATAAAAAGCTAACCTAACTCGGAGCTGAAGAAGGCTAACTGGCAGCTGACAGATAAAAAAAACAATACATAAATAAAAAATACGTCGATAAGATCAAAACACCCAACTTTCTTCTTTTTCTGATTTTTCTTTCTTTTTCCTTTTAACTATCGCTACAATCGGCTGCCAGTTAGCCTACTTTAGCTCCGAGTTAGCTTAGCTGTTTTTGTTATTTTCCATCCATTTTCTAAACATGCTATCCCTGTCGGGGTCACTGTGCTGCCAGAGCCTGTCCCGGCTATTGATGGGCAAAGACGGGGTACACCTGGACACGTCGAGGGGCTTAAGCGACCACACCTGCCCCGCCTGTCCCAGTAATAAACTGGCCGGTGAAGCGGGGATCCCTCCCATTTCTATGCCGCTGCCGCTGGCCAACCTGCAGACAGAAGCAGCTGACTACCCTAGTGTTTTTATTTTCTTTCATCTTTCTCTTATTAACATCTTTTCTTTTCTTTCCCTTTTTTTTTTTTTTAACAAACATTGACTTTTTACTAGGGCTGGGAATCACTGGGTACCTCATGATACGATACGCGATACATGACTCACGATATCGATAATATCCCAATACTGCGATAATTGGTAAAAACCCTCTCTAATAACTAACATTATATGGAAGAACATGTTTTTTGGGAAAATATATCCCATTTATCTTTTTTAGCTTAAACACAATCATACTAAACAACTTTTCTTATTTTGTGCAACAAATTAAAGACACTTTTGTGCAACATTGCTGAAATCAGTATCTCTTTGACGAGCATTGACAACAATTGAATTGGAATTATCTGCCAGATTTAATGTTAACAATAGTAAACATGATCAGCAGTGACACTACTTAGTGCAGAATTGTTGTAAACAGAACAAATATTAAATAAGTCAAGTGGCGACAGCTATCTACCTCCAAAAGAACGTCACACCAAAGGATGATGAATATAATGTTTTACAGCCTCTCTCAAAATTGACCTAATTTTTGTGCACTTTTCCCTAACTTGAAAAGGGCTGAGCATCCAAAATTGAAGGCTGATTTACTCAGACTGTCACTTGAGATTTTTTTTCCAATCTTTATCTATTTTCCATTTGGTCAGTCAGCAGTCAATAGGTAAAAACCTTAAAACACACATAATAATGGCAAATATAATTTTAAGTGCTTCAATTAATTGGCAACCTCCCTAATTTTACAGTGAATTAATGTACTTTATTTTAATTACATTCAAATTTAAGTTCATACATCAAATCCTGCTTTTTTTATTTAAGAATTACTTTAAATTAACATTAGCAACAAGTAATTAAATTGTTTGAAAACGTCACATTATAAATTTACCAAAGTTACACCGTACACCAGCAGGTTAAAACTCGAAGTGCATGAAATCGAAAATTCCGACGGTCCCTGAAGTGTACACAAACAACTGCGTAGCGGGTGCCGAGTTCCCACAGCAAACAGGAAGTAAGTGATCGATGTCATTCTAGCGCTCAGACAAAGTCACTTCTTACCGGCTGGATCTCCTACAGATGGAGGATAAATGCTGACAGGTAGACATGCTTCACACACGCGCTACAGAGCCTGTTATCTCGCCGGTGCTTCTCCCGAACGAGCGCGTGCATCGCTATTAAATAGTTCCGCCTCGCGACTCAGACGCTCAGCACTACAGCCTCTTCAAATGAAAATATAATATCGATACTTGGTGAGAACCCATTGAGAATCGATCGCAGGACTAATATATCGCGATATATCGCAATATCGATATTTTGGCACACCCCTACTTTTTACACCTAATATGCAGGATGTCTGCTGCTCTTTTTTTTCCCCACCACTTCCAGGTCCGGTGGACCAAACCAAAAAATCCAGCAGGACATTGCTTTTAATATCTTTTTTATATTAAACAGAGCTATGGTAGCAAGGTAATTTCCCTTCCAGGGGATCGATTATATTCTAAAAAGTTTAATTATACTCAAACTTAATAAATACGCATGATCACTTAGTTGAATTGATGTTTTTAAAACTCGATGCATGCGCCCGTGACCCTGTGACGTGTTTTTGACAGTTTGCTGACCGGTGGAGTTTCATATATAAGACAAGCAAGAGTCCTATCCAAAACAAAGACAAATCATATTCAAAACAGACTTGTTAAATGTAAAGCTAATTTTTTTTATTCATATTTTTCTGCAAAAGTTGTGCACAAAGTATTAATTGTATTAATATTCATTTCAACCAGTTAGTAAACATTCTTTGTTACGTTGTCTAGTTGCTATTGCTGGTCTCCTCATTCTTACAACTCTTTGACCAAAGAAAGGCAACAAAAACTACAGGAACCCAGAGGTGTCAAAACAGTGAAGTGTTGTCTTCAACGCGACTGGGTTGTGAGAATTTAATTGTAGAAATAACAGTGCAGGAAAAAGCACATTGACTCTGGTTCTGCACCCAATCAATGAGGAACTTTTTGAAATCATCTACCGTATTTTCCGGACTATAAGTCGCGTTTTTTTTCATAGATTGAATGTCCCTGCGACTTATACTCCAGTGCGACTTATATACGAATTTTTAATGATGATATGGACCGTAAGTCTAGAGTGCCCTCTTATGGTGATCTATGCAATTACTTTATTTACTTTAGTTATTCAGACGTGACACAGAGGACGAAGAATTTAAGGGATTTAGTGATATGGAGTGAGATTGCGTGCAATTAATTACAGTAAAGATACAAAGTTGATGAGTTCTTGAGGCTATAGTTAAATAAAACTGTTATGTTATATAAATGCTACACCTTTTCGTTTTTTCATGATGCTAATATGTGAATATGTGTTGACACATATTCAGCCTGTTTTCTATTCACTTATGAATGTTATAACTTACCTTCCAGGATGATGTAATATCGTTTTTTTCAACCAGTTTGTAAAATAAATTACTTGAAAAAAATGCGACTTATACTCCAGTGCGACTTATGTATGGTTTTTTCTTCTTCATTATGCATTTTTTGGCCCCTGCGACTTATACTCCGGTGCGACTTATAGTCCGAAAAATACGGTATTTCTCCACAAGTTCAACCACATCCGTTTGAACATGCAGCAAAAACAATCCCAAGGTTAAATTTTTCCTTGCATTACTAATAAAGTTTAGTAAATGTACCACATTGAACCTTTTTCACTTCATAAGCAATGACTAGTTTGAACTGAAAAAGTTCATATAATTCTAACAGCGCAGATGCTGTTAACCTTAAACAGCCTCAAAAACCTCATCATTAACAGTCGATGAATCTCTTTTCTTGAGCAACACATTTTGACAACTTCACAACGTTATCAGACAGAAAACAGGCTCAGAGGAAGCCGTATCTAATGTTAGCTTTTAGTTCATTCTGATGTTTATCTGCCGTTTGCTGAATCAGCTTCTATAATAATGATTCATACATGATAAAAACAAATTGAAGTAGTTGGTTTTATCAATGTTGAAAAAGAATGTTTTCAACTTTGATCAAAATGGAAATGTTTTATCCTCTCAGCCATTTGTGCACTGAGACACCAGCATGAAGGGAGCTTGTGGCCTGTAAACAACACGCTCTTTTTCAAGCTACATTTGATTCACAATGATTTGAATAAAAAATCCTCAGGAATTTAGTTTTCATTTTAATGTTCTCTATATATGTCTTGTCATCAAGAGAAAAATGCTACAACATGTTAAAAGCACCAAGAAAACCATTTTCATTGGAGTGGGTCTTTAAAATAAATTTATTTTTTCTATATTTTCTTGTAAATTGCCAAATTAATAAAAAAAAAAGTCATGACCAAATTGCATTTTGAATTCTGAATTGTGAAATGGATTTTCAATTTATTTATGGAATAAAAAAACAAAAATGATTTCAGATGCAATTGATTTTATTTTTTATAGTTTATTTTTAATATTGTTCACCAAATTGTATTTTTTTATTGAATTGTAATTTGCAAAAAGCATTTTTTTAATTGATTGAATTTCAAATTGAAATGTCAACTTAATATTACATATTGCTTTGAATTACAGGTGAAAAAAATGTCCATATTTATTGGGGTATTTCCCCTCATTTTCCCCTTAAGGAAATATTGGTCTGGGGCTCTTACAGGTTAAAAAAAAAGGATTTTCTGTTCTGACTCATGCTCTCTATGAACACATTTTTATTGATTGTGTGATGTATGAAGGTAAAAGACGTCTCTTCAAATGTGCGGGTGAGACTGTGATGCTGAACTTCATCTCTTGAAATATCCTCTGAGAAAAAGTCCTGATGTTATGAGAGCTTTTGTAGGTGGAGATGGTTGATGTTTGAAGCATTACATCCCTTTTCAGTCAGTCTGTATGATGTCTCCACATAGATGACACACTCACACACAGAGTTTACTTGCCCCACATTTGACTTTGCTTTTGGTTGATGTGCTCCTCCCCACAGCTCCAGATTTGGGCGTGAAAACTCCTCCAGCCTCCACGCAGGGTCTGGCTGAGCAGCTGCAGGACCTACAGGACTACCCCCCATGTTTACCTGCAGGATCGAGCTATCATAATGCTGACTATCAAGCCCAGGACCCGTGTTATGGCCTCCAGGAGACCGCCAGAGCCTTCGACTGCCCCAGCATACAGATCACCTCCATTACTCATAACAATCCTGTGGAATCTGCCTCTAGCCATGAGCTTTTTGCAATGGGAGGTGCAGAAGGGGGCTACATTGAGCCATCTTGGCCAAGAGGTCAGCTGTACCTGCCTCTGGACCCCAGCTATCGGGACACGACGCTCTGCCCTAGTCCCTGCAGCAGCCTCTCCTCCAAGAGCTGGGTGTCAGACTTTTCCTCCTGTGAGTCCTTCTCACATGTTTCCGACGATGTGGAGGGAGACCTCAGTGATGCTGCTCTTCTGGCTATTGGCTCTCCAGCCGGGTCACCTCTGGGGTCGCCGGGCTGTGGGGGCGGGGCGTTTGGGGTGGAGCTGTGGCAGCAGCAGTACCAGCACCCTTCAGCCTTCAGCCCGTCACTGTCGCCCCAGCAGTCGCCGAGCCACTCGCCTCGTGCCAGTGTCACCGAGGACAGCTGGCTGAACTGCAGGCCCAACTCCAGGTAAGGACTCCTTTCTCGCAGACTCCACCCCCAAAGCACACGTCTCAAACAAGGTTTGAAGGTGGAGCTTTTTCAGTTCAGTCTCAAGCTGCAGCTGAGGGTGAACTTGAACCGCATCAGTGGTGCAAGAAGCTCATGAAAGTGAGAAGCAGAAGTTTAAAACAAATTCGTTTCTGCGGCTAAAATAGGCAAGTCTTAAAGATAAAGGTCAAATTGTTGCCCCAGAGTGCAAGTTCCTCCTTATTCTAACATTTTAAAACATTTAAATAATAATAATTAAACATTTGAATATCAATTTTAACAGGAGGTTTCTAGATGCTTACTTGTTTTAAGAGAGAACAAGTCTCTTTTTGAAAGTTTGCAGTGGTGTAGTGATGTGCCAGTCAATAACGGCTCCTGATGTTATTTATTTTATTTTGTTTACCCTTATTTAACCAGGGAAGTCCTGTTGAGATTAAAAATCTCTTTTTCCTGTGGGTGTTTGCTGCTTCTCCTTTGGTCACGTTGGACCCCTCTGTAGAAGAGATCTGTGATCTCAGTTTCTATCTGACTAAACAGAAGCTGAAAAACTTTCAAATGAGTAGTGTTGGGCTTCGTTTCCAGTGTTTAATGTTTTGATCATTAGTTTTACAATTTTATTACAATAAATTAAAATTTAGGTAGAGGTTTTTTTTTTAGTTATACTCTAAAATTGTGATAAATTGTTCTGGTACAGTCTTGGAATATATCACGATACATATCGTATCATGAGCATGGTAATACGATACGTATCGTGTTGCCGGACTTTAGCCGATACACAGCCCTACTGAACAGTAACGCTTCTCCTTTTTTTTCTCTCAGGCCATCATCCAGACCCTCCTCCCCATGTGGGAAGAGACGCCACTCCGGCGCTGACCCCCACACTCGCTCCCCCTCTCCTCATCACTCTGCCAGCCCCACCCCAGGCACCTCCCCACGTGGCAGCGTGACAGACGACACCTGGTTGGCAAGGCCCTTTCCCCTTGGGCCTCCATTGACTTTTGGCTACCCGGAGCTCGATGTCCCTTCAAAGACCAGGAGGAAAACAGGAAACCAGTTTGGTCTCCTGAACAGTGCAGGAGACGCGGTCGTCGAGTCGTACCAGGATCCTCCCGGAGAGGACGGCCGGGAACAGCAGGGCATCGCCGAACTCTTTCTGAAGGTGCCGTCCCACTTCAGCTGGAACAAGCCCAAACCTGGAAACCCTCCACTGTTCAGGTCTGCATTTAAATCTGTTATCACGTTTGTTTGTTTGAAAGCCGTCCTGTAAAGATCCTGCAGGAGCTCTTTTTTGGTTAATGTGACAACATTCCTTCACAGCTCTGTGGTTGTTGTTCTGCACAGCTGCTGCTAATCACTTACAGTTTTGGTTTTAAAAGCATCGTCCTTTATCCCTTCTCCTCTCCTTGGCTTGTTTACGTTAAAAGTGGGGTCATCTGGACCCCACAAGACAGTGCCCTGAACCTTTTTTTTTATCATTGACTTCTGAGTTTCACTAATGTCCATGACAGACAAAATCCTGTCCACCTTTGTCCATATTTGTCATGGAAGGAATCACATCAATATGTGGTTGGAATCATCTGGACCCCAAAGAGAGCAGAAGGGTTAAGCTTCTATGTTCAGATGCTCTGTTGCTTAGACGTCTTTGTATGCAGGCGCGTGCTGGTGTGTGTGCTGGTGCCTGCTTGAGTCTGTGTAGAGTTTGAAACGAGCAGAACGCAGGAAGCCCCGAAACTGACGGAATGTCACTCAATCATAACTGACCTTCAAAATGCACATTTCATCAAAATAATTTAGTATGAAAATTACAAAAAAGTTGAAACAAGTAAAAAAAATGATTTAAAATAGAAGAAAACATTTAAAAAAAAATGTAAAAGTGAGCAGGTAATTGTCAGAAACGGTGAGGACGGAGGAAGCTTCTTCTCAGAAGCATGACAAGAAAATCCTGAAACTTGAACAGAAGCCTCAGGATGAGAAGATCAGGCCAAGAAACGCTGGAAAACCACTGAACAAGCTGAGGGTCAACTAAAGCCATGAGATGATCAGGACCTGAAAGCTGCTGAGAGCATAGAAGGTAGTCCAGGCCAGAAAACTAAATCTGAGGATGACATATAACCTGGACATAGAAGATGATCTGTGTGTGTTCAGTAGATTAAGATCTATCTTAAACTCAGTTTGCTGCTCAGTGGAATTGAGCTCCCCCGTCCAGAAAAAAGCCTAATTTTGCTGGTTGAGCAGTGAGGCAGTCCTGTGACGTCCCGGCTTCAAAACGGCGTCGGTGTTGAACTGTGTGGGAAAGGGAGCGTGCTTCCTGTGGCGACATGTGGACGGTTAATGAGTGACAGGTGTGAAGCTGCTCTCATCACATGACTGTCATTTTCTGGGCCGTTAAAGTCTTGTTTGAGCTGAAATAAAGGGAAGGCAGGTGTTTCTGGTTTTGCAGTGAAGACCTGAACATTGCTGTGACAACCTGAACACTAACCTGCGAGTCTGTTCGTATTTGCATCACGCCCCCCAGGAGGGACGGCGTGCGTTCTAGTGTCTGTTCAGTTGCCCTAAAGCAGAAGCTGAAGACTCATGGTGTTCTGTGTGTGTGTCCCTCAGGACCGTGTCCCCCCCTCCCCTGGACTTCCCGCTGCCCAGTCACTACGAGCAGATGGAGCTAAAGTTGGAGGTCCAGCCCAGGTCTTACCACCGAGCGCATTACGAGACTGAGGGCAGCAGAGGATCCATTAAAGCAGCTACAGGGGGGCACCCCGTCATCACCGTAAGTCCTGGCTCTTCTTTACCTTGACTGCCGCCTTCAAGTCGGACAAACATGCTGTGTTGTTTTTAAAATTCTGGAATGATTGAGTCGGCAGAGACATTATTGGGTATTAAAACGGCCACGAAAATGACTCGTATTTCATAAATAATTTGTTTTTTTAGTGTTCCAAAGGTAATATATGATACTATGAAGGATGTAGTTCACTCTGAAAGGCATAAGAAAATCATGGTTAGGCTCCTTTAAAGGACAGCAGGATCCCGGGATGCTCGGGGCGTTTAGCTCAACGTTTCCCCGTCGGGAGACTTTAAAAAAACCACAAGCAACCCAGAGACTCTGAGAGCTAAGAGGCTTCAGGGAACAGACTCCTCCCACTCAGCAGCTGAAGCAGGAAACCCCACATGTAGATTAAAGAAGCAGGAAAGATAAAAGTTCTTTGAGATTCTGTGGTTCAGGGGTGAAAAAAATCAACTCTGTCGCCATATTGAAACATTCAGAGCTTGTTTTTGACTCTTTAACACCTTAGGTGCCGCCGGTGACGCTGAAACACAAAATCTGTAGCATACTGCAACTTTTCAAGCAGATTGTGAAGGAGAAAAGCGTCATGAGCTGCTGGGATTACGTTGATCGTGTTGACGATTGAGAAGTTAGAGTAAATCAAAGAACATAAACACTGGGTTAATAGACCGTAAATGGCAACAAAAAGTCCATCCTGTGCTGCTTTCTGCTGTCCAATAATCTCTGCCTTCATCAGAATGAAACTGCAGGTTTTCCATCAGCCCTCAGTGTTAGCATGTGTGTGTGTGCAGTTGAGTGGATACCAGGAGCATCCCGTCAGTCTGCTGCTGTTCATCGGCACCGCAGACGACCGCCACCTTCGTCCCCATTCCTTCTACCAGGTGCACAGGGTAACAGGAAAAACCGTCTCCACCATCTGCCAGGAGAAAGTCATGGGTGGAACCAAGGTCCTGGAGATCCATCTGCTTCCTGAAAAAAGCATGTCTGCCAGGTATGACGGCTCCCTGGACAGCCCTGGCTTTGAGCTGAAGTCCTGCTCTGTCCTGCACACTCTCATATGGCGTGATTGAACTCACTGTAAGGAAGAGGTGTGCCGTCTCTTCTTTGCTTTCAAAACCTACATGTTCTTTACTTTAAGCAGCTAAAAACGTGACAGACTTTCATTAGAAAGATTAGAGCTTTTGATATACCAGCAGACGGTTTACTATTTCCCTTCCACTCCTCAAAACATTCCCACTTTAAAGGGTAACCCAACGGGACAGTTGGAGTCTGACTCCTCTCTCAACCCAGATTTGAAGAAATGCCACAAAAAAAGGGGGCGGGCTGAGCGGGAGAGGTGTGGTTTAAATCTGTATTTATATGACGGGGCGGCCGTGGTGCAGTGGTAGGGCGGTCGACTCATACTCAGAAGTGAGCGGGTTCGACTCCGCCTTGCCCACCCATGTGTCGAAGTGTCCTTAGGCAAGACACTGAACCCCGAATTGCCTCTGGGGGGAGGTTGGCGCCAGTGTTCGGCAGCGGAGCCACCACCAGTGTGTGAATGTGTGTGTGAATGGGTGAATGGGTCTGTGACTGTGAAGTGCTTTGGGCCCTCGAAGGAGGGTAGAAAGCGCTATACAAGTATACGCCATTTACCATTTACCATTTGACAGTGAGGTTAGCTCAAGGTAACGTAGCCTCTCTGTGTTTTCAATATGGAGAGTGGTACTGAGCAAAGTGATCTCCACAGAACTTTCTCCTCCATCTTCTCCCGAGGCAGACGCTAATGGTCCAAACTGAAGGGAACCCGTGTCTGAGTGGTAAAATGATGCTAGCGTCATAGCTACAAAAAACGAACGTATTAAGCAAACAATCCAGAGTGAAACATTCATTGCACATCCATCACCAGGACAGTTCTCTGGAGTCAATGCCAATTGCACTCGACTCCTGTTATCTAACTTCCAAGTCCAGTCAGGTCAAGTCAGTAGATTTTTTTTTGACTACCAAAGACAACATATCTACAAGCCACGCTAACGCTAACACAATAGCAGCCAACTATTACAAACTCAAAGATGGGCGGGGGTTTTATACTGGAGCTGCAGAGATGACTGGGACTAGCACCTGTTGACCAATCACAAAATTCAACTGTACTACCTTGTTTCAACCTGTAGGGGGCAGAACGCAGACAGCCTTAGACTATGGCCCAGTCTGAATTCTTCCCTTCCACTTCATTTGAAGATGTATTTTTAGTGTAAGCGTGTCCGGACATTTTTTTTTTTTTTAATCCGACCCTCCAATCGGAGGGATACGAAGTCCTCCATTCCGAGGGTGAACCGCGCCGCGCTGAGAAGCGCTTTTCTTCACGTGGGTGCGCGCTGAAGCACAGACGGTTACATTTAAATGGAAGTAATGACTTGTTGTTGTAGCATGACCTTTTTAAAGTTATAAAACTGATGTTGTTATGTATATTCTGGGAGCTCCGCGCTAATGCTAGCGGACTGACTATTATTGATGACATCATCGAAACGAAAGTGACGTCCGAATTATGAGACACTATTATTTCATAACTCTCCGTTTGGAGGGTTAAATGAAGGGGAAGAGAGAAGGGAAGAATTCAAATAGGACCTATAATAGGAATTAAACAAGTTTATTTTAAATTGTCAAAAATGTGACAAGTGTAAACATGTTGTAACTTCCTGCGTGACTCTGTTCTATTGCAGGCTCTCTGCGCTTTCGGGCGCCAGCTACTGTGTTGGTGTATGTAATGAGCAGGAGAGAAAAAAAAAAGTACAAAGGAAACAAACGTCTTTTGGGATTTTTCAACAAGGACCAAAGTCCCATTTATAGAGGTCAACAGCCAAAAAAAATGTATTCAGTGTTTGGTTATCCTTTAAACACATAAATGGTTAAATAAAAGAACTAAACTTAGCAATATTATCATTGATAGAAATTTAGTTATTTACCACCATTTTTAAACATTCATATTTGACGTTTGCGTTTTCAGACATCATTCATGGGTTTTATTACAGTTATCACTGCAATGGACCATCTTTTTGTCATTTTCATGTTGTTTTTACAAAAGTTTAAAATTTTTTGGAGCAAATTTGTTCGTCTTCTATTTGTCTTGGCAGCTTATACTTCTAGTTTTCCCCAAATTGAGTTTCTTCAGCATTTAGTCTTGGAGCTCTGCTCTGTTTTAGTTTAGTTTTCTTTAGACTTTCGTCTTCCTTTATCCACATTCAAGCTGTCTGCAGTCACTCCTGCAGAAAAACTTCAACATTATGGCTCTGTAATGATCAGTCTGTTTTTCTTTTCTTTTTCTTTTCAAAGCATTGACTGCGCTGGGATCCTCAAGTTGCGTAACGCCGACATTGAGTTGAAGAAAGGAGAGACTGACATCGGGCGGAAGAACACACGGGTGCGTGTTGTGTTCAGGGCCGCCCTGCCGCAGCAGGACGACTGGATGCTGTGGCTTCAGACGGCGTCGAACCCCGTCGAGTGCTGTGAGTCCGCCCTTCTTTCAAAAAAGCATTCTATAACTTATGAGTAAAGGCATCCTCTGTGACAACATCGTCTGATAAAACCTCTTGGCTTTGCAGCCCAGCGGTCTGGCCAGGAGCTTCCTCAGGTGGACAGCTTCAGTCCTGCCAGCTGCCCTGTGGACGGTGGAGAGGAGCTGCTCATCACTGGATCCAACATCTCTGCTCAGTCCAGAGTGTTTTTCACTGAGAGAGGGCCCGGTGAGACCAGCTCCTGCTCAGTCTGTGATTTATCTGGTTCTGTTTCACTGATGTTTGTGTCTGTTCTCCGGCAGATGGAAGGTCACTGTGGGAGATGGAAGCTCGACTCGTGTCTGAGAAGTGCAATGAAGTGAGTGAAACCAGAGCAGGAGAGCAGCGTCTCTGATGCATTTTCTCAAACTAAGATTATTTTGCTGTTGGAAAAACTTTATTTTCACATTCTTGAGATCAAGTTTTTGTGGTTGTTTCCACGTTGTGTGTTTCAGTCCAGCATTGTTGCAGAGATCCCTCCTTACAGCAAGAAGGCTGCCTGTCCGGTCCACGTTCAGTTTTACGTCACCAACGGGAAAAGGAGGAAGAGCCTCATGCAGAGCTTCGCCTACGTGGCTGGAGTCAGACGTCAGCATCCCGGAGTCAAAGAGGAGGGCTCCTATGCTGCGGCTGCTCTGCACGCCGCCCGCGCTCAGACGTCCTGCCAGGATCCGGACCTTCAGCCGGATCTGGGATGCTTTGCTCCTCACGACCTCCTGATGCATTGCCACCCGTCTTCCTCCCCTCGTCTCCATCATCTTCCTCCTTCCTCCCATCCTCTGGAGTCTTTCATGTTTCCTCTGTCAGCCCCTCATCAGACGTCTGCTCCCTTTCAGACCATGACCATGCCTCCTCCACACCTCACTATTCCTCCTCTGATCACCTCTTTGTCTGCCGCCTCCTCTGGCCCCCTGCAGACCGCCCCTCACCACCCCTCCCCTGGAGAATCTCTCAATTCTACATTCATGAGCATAGGGGGTACCTTCAAACCTGCTGCTGGCTGCCAGAAGACCCCCCCGCTTCCCGGGTCTGCAGATGTGCTGCGCATCAAGCAGGAGCCTGAGGACAGAGCGAGCCCCAAATCCCTGGGCCTGCAGGAAATCACACTGGATGATGGTGAGTCAGAACCAGCTTTGATTTCCATCTGTCACTGTCCTCCTCCCATGAGGAGTTCCTCAGTGAAGATGATTGACCTCATTGTATTGTGTGACTGAGGCATGAAGGAAGCAGAACGTTCAAAAACAGAGACGTGTCCAGTTGTCGCCTGCTGCTGTTTGAGCTTCACGTTTCACTACAGATCTATGAATAGACTCCAGTACATCTGTTGTTGTGCCAACAAACTCACAGGAGCAGCTTCAGCCTTTCACGCCGTCAGGAAGAACGCAGCAAAGTTAGCAGCAATTTTTCCAACAACTTAAACCCTTTGACACTGGAGAAGGTGATACGTTCTCCCAACTACTGGAACTCTTCAACCATCTAGGAAAACAACGTGATTCCAGCTGATTCCGAGCTTCTGCCGCCTTTCTCAGAATCTGTTGGAATTACTTTATTTGGGTAAATGGTTGAAGAGTTACAATAATTCAAAGAACATCAAAGCTAAAGCTCTCGCATTTCCACAAGCAGAGAGGCACTACCGCACCTCCGCCACCTACAGCGGGAAGAGGCTTAGTGCAAAATGTAAAAATGAAGCAAATCTGGTGAATCTTTCTCAAAGTTTTTTCCTTCACAGCTCTATTCCAATATGAAAGACTTGGTGTCGTATAACTCCTGCGAGTTGCTTGGATTTATATGCTTTGGAGAACGAGATGCAGGCTAGCACATCACCATGTCGCCACGTCACTCAGTCTCTCCCAGTGCGGTGCACCTGATAGGCATTTTAAACATTACTTCTGTTTGTCTGTGCCCCAGTCTGAGAGGGGAAAAATAAAAGTAAAACTGGAGGATCTTTTTATTATTTCTCTAATGAAAATAAGAAAAACATAATAAGCCCATGGAGCTGGAGCTCCCACAGCACCCACGGCAGCACACCCGAGCAGCCAATCGCTGGCGGGTCAGCATATTAAACACCGCTGCCCAGGAACCAGCATCTTGGGCAGTGGAGCTCACTACGCTGTCTACTGGGCTCAGTCCGGCTCCATGGATTCTGTAACAGGCTGCCAACCTGTCCGGGGTGTATCCCGCCTTCGCTGAACAGTAACCGAGACAGTCTCCAGCAGCCAGAGTGGGTTAAGAAAATGGATGGAAGTTCAGAGTGAAAATCCTCGCGTTGAGCAGCCATATTGGATTCTTTTTTCTACCCTTTGATCGAGTCACTGAAAACATCACGTACTAAAGCTGATTCCTGATTCCGCTTCAACCTCGTGGCCAACACTGAAATCGGTCCTCTGGACCTCTGCTCGCGTCTGCACATTGAACACACCAGCTGCGTCGACTCGCGTTCAAGCGATCACTTTCAATTAAGTCTATCCAAATTCGAATTTCGTCTGGGATGCCTGTGATTGTGCGTCGCTGCTTAAGTTTTTAAGTCTGGTTGCAGACTCTACATATAAATCGGCGTTCACTGATCACGTGCTGGAACTTCAACCGGTTGAATATTTTCACGCTGAATCACAACACTGTGACTAATGTGACTTGGATTTGGTAGTGACGTGAGGGTAGAGTTCTTTTCAAAACACGGAAGTACCAACCGTTTTAAACGTGATCAGGAAGGAGTAATTAATAGCTGCGGTTTGTGCCTGGTCGGATTAATTTGACACCAAGATGGAAATTTATAGGAACAAAACAAAAAACTGAATTAAGATTCGCAAGTTTTACTATGCTTTATCTTTTTCGTGCTAAGCCTTTACCTGTTGTAGGTGGCAGATGAGTGTTGGTGAAAAGTGAAAACACAAAAGAAAAAGAATCCCCTCCCTGCCACTTCCTGCGTGTGGCGCTGGTCCATCTGTGCACCACTTTCATTAAACCAGTTAATGAAAGCACCACATTCGGCTTGTGTAAATGCAGAAGCGTTTTACACGAGTTTAGACTTTTAGTTAAAGATGACCGCTTGATCCCACGTTGTGGAGGGCGGGTGAACGCAGTGGAGTTCAGGCCTCCTTAACAAACATGTTTGTGCTGCTTTCTTCAGTGAACGAGATCATCGACAGAGACTTCAGCGCTCTGAGCGGCTGTGTGGAGCCCAACCTGTGACCAGAACGGGTGGAGTCGCCCCACCTCACCGAGTCCCGCTGAGGACCTCAGCTTCTGATTTACAAGTGCCTGCTGTCCCCGCCCCAGCACTGGGGACACCACGCCCCCCTTCCCTCGCCCGTCTCAGGAACTTAAACCAAAGATTTCTCCCACTGTGAAGTTGGGCTGTGATTGGACTTGAATGCAGCTTTCTATCAGGCACCAAAGCTGCATACAAATGAGAGAAGACCTTAATTTTTTAGTCAGTTGATTTAAAAAAAGAAACTATTTTTGATACGCTCAGTCTGGTCCTTTGAAACTAAAGCTGTTCAGGCGCATCTTTTCATGTTCGGTTCTTTTGGTGCTGAGGTGGATCTGCTGTGATGTGTAGCTAAAAGATTTGAGTTTTAAGTTAAAATAAAAATATTTGAAGCTTTGACTTTGATCACTTTGACTGGCTGTTATTTTCCAGATAACACCAACTCCTCTGGAGCTGAGACGCTCCATTCGTAGGGTAAGCAGCTTACAAAGATAAACCTTTGGAAAAAAAGAAGAGGATCCCAGTCCCTGACGAGTGGCTTTATTCACAGAACTTTTATTGTTCGACTCCAGGAATCACTGAAAGAGCTGCTGGTCCGGGTCCGCTTGAACGAAGCAGAACTCCTCCACAGCCAGCTTTGATCCTGGCGTCCAGCAGCTGCTTGTGCACGTGTAAACCAGCACTGTCCCAAACTCCAGCTCCGCCCCCGTAGCCTGCTCTGTCCTCTGCAGCAGGCTGACCAGAGCGGGCATTAGCTGCAACTCAAACGTCCTGCTGCCCCCGCAGGAGCTGCAGCGGGGCACCGCCTGAGGCATGCTGGGCGGAGGGGAGGAGATGAACAGAGGTCTCCCCCCGCGGCAGTAGCGCAGGACCTGCTGCGGGCACCAGGAGATGGTTTTCATGAATCTGGAGAAGACGGCATCTCCGTGTTTGGCTGAGGATTTTTCATAGTTTTCTGCCGCGCCGCCGCCGCTCTCCTCCAACTCCGCCATCACCGCCCCCTCCTTCTTCTCATACTCTCTCAGCAGCTCCTTGGCGTGCTCCAGGTCCTCCTCGTCCTCATAGAGTTCAGACTCCTCCACCACACTGATGAACAAAGGTCGGAAGATGTGAACCTCCGTCTCCTCCTCCAGACTGAGGGTCTGCATGTGACTGCTGAAGAGCATCTCACAGGCTGGAGGACAATCTGATGGAAGAAGAGATGACCTCAGAGCAGCAAACACTCAGCATGGCGTCCAAGTCATGTAGGAGTCACTGAAACATCATCTGGACCCATTTTCACTACTCCACTGATGAATGTTCTGGTTTTGATCATCCATTCCAGACATTAAACAATCGTTCATGCAGAAGAGACTCGGCCTCAAAGCAGCTGCATTTCATTCATAAAAAAGCTTCAAAGCATCAATCAAAAACTAATCTGTAATCATTGTTTTTTACCCCTTTCACCACCACTAAAACCTCAGCTGACAACTTGTTTACTTTAGATAACAATTTAACTCTTAATTTAAAATAAATTAATGGACTTCCATCAACTCTATGCCTTTCTTTCGAAGTTAGAAAACGGAATTTTGATAAACTGGGAGGGACTAAAAAACTGCTTTTAAATGTGTCAGCCCTGCAGTCTTTAGATACTTAAAATACTACAACTATTTAGAAAAACTGTCACTACTTGAAGCGTTCTTAGACGCAACAAAATCTAAAAACTCCAAGTTCCTGTCTGTAACAGAAATCCATATTTATCAATCACCACAGTAGCAATAGGATTTGCTTGTTTAGCTTTGGGTTCCGCCCGGAGGTTTTAGAGTGTGACACCAGAGGCTGACAGAAGTTCCCTGTAATGTAAAGCAGCGACTTTATTCTAACTTCCCCTGGATCCGAGTGAAGAAAAATGGTCTGCTATGGGGTTTGTAAAGAGAAAGCGACATTAAACAATCACCTTCACTTTGAGAAGACTCTTCATCCTCCCGGACCTCCTCCTGAACTTCCTCCGCCCCCCAGTCGTCAGCCTGTTCACACCAGTCCGTGGCCGCAGGAGAAGGCTCCTGTTTCGTGGGGGGCCGGCTCGGGCCCCGGGCTGCAGCCACCTCCGCCTTCAGGCTCTGAGAGCGCAGCGCCGTCCAGCTCTCCGGACGACCGCTGCACGTTCCGCGGCTGCACGCGAACAAGTGGAGGTTCCGGTGGTGCGCAGCCGCCGCCTGCAGGGGGCAGTAGACCTGCGCTATGAGCGCGGACGGCGCGCCGCACAGCCCGCAGCTCGGACGAGGCCTCGAGATGAGCGGCAGCCAGTCCGGCAGACCTCCGACCTTGTTGGTCTGGAAAGAGGATCGATACCGTTTCGGGTCTAGTTCTCCGTCACACAGACCAAGTAGCGGAACCGGCTCAACGAGCGAGGCCATCACATGTGCGCGCTTCCCCGACCGGAAGTAGAATTAAGTGGTTAGGTCCGTTGCTATCAAATGTCCGACGGCTCACTTAGTCCTCAGAAACTTTTCCGAGGACAATTTCTGAAGTGCGAAATAAAACGGTATTTACTCAGCAAGTTGAAATTATTTTATATTAAAAAAAAAAGTTTAATTTAGTTTTGTGCATATTTTTTCCACCACTAAATGGAAAATTTGTACCGTGGAAGAAAGTGGTCAGTCAGAAACTCCACATACTTTACAACGGTCATTTTCACACCTTCAGGGACCGACCAGCTCTCCACCCATGATTCAGGTCCAAACCATGACTCCACCACCTCCTTGTTGGGACACAGCCTTGATGAGTAATAGTGGGAATCCACCGACTACCCACTACTGCATTCTTTTGGACCATCCAGGGTCCTCCATACAAGACATATGATTACATTTAAATTTGTTACATTTAATACAAGTTCCTAATTGATTGGATCTTTTTAAACACTACTTTTGTAAATCTGATTTTTTTTTACATGTTGTGTCATTTAATAAAACTCAGTAAGCAATGGTTTTCCACAATTTTAATGTAATTAATAATAAAAATATGCAGTCTGATTCGTCCTATGAAACAAATGTATATTTGGCATGTTTACATGTGAAATCATCCTGAAAGTGAATGTCTGCAGAAAAACTCTAGTGTCTTCTCTCTGCTGCAGCGTGAAGAAACCTGCACCATCCAGACTCTGACATGTTCAAACTGGGCTGTAAATAACTGAGCAGAGTTTCTGTAAAGTGACCTGGCACTACGACATGATCTGGACTCAGTCGACAGGTGTGGAGTCTCTTCATCCGTCTTCCTCCTCCTCTTCAGTTTCCAGAGGGCCTCGATGAGGAGGGAGGGACGGCGAGATCCGCTGCCAGCGGTTTGGTGGCCAGATGATGTGAGAGGCCCGACCATGAAGGAGCCCCAC
This sequence comes from Oryzias melastigma, assembly GCF_002922805.2. Lineage (NCBI taxonomy): Eukaryota > Metazoa > Chordata > Actinopteri > Beloniformes > Adrianichthyidae > Oryzias > Oryzias melastigma. The sequence continues at coordinate 409,197 of NC_050517.1, forward strand.
GGACACCTGGTGGGGGGTTCATAAATAATCATAGTTATGGATTTAGTTTACTCTGAAGGATTTACAAAGAGAATGGTATAGGCCCTATAAAGGAACCAAATTGAGATTTTTTTGCATTTTAGGCTCAAACAGCTGCTTGATTTTGCCAACATTCACAGCAAGCAAACAAAAACTACAAATACCAATTAAAGTTCACCCATTATTTGTGATCGTGTACACAATTCATCTACAAAAAAATCAACAAAGGTTCAAGAGAGTTTTTAAAGACAACGACATGGTATTTCACAGGAACACATCCTGAACAGACTATAATCAATATGTATCTCACAGTAATGAGAATTTCCTAACTTTATGACTTTAATTCAAAATAAGGATGCAAAGTAAAAAAAAACTGTGGTGGCTGCCGCCATCACAGTACCATGAGTACACTACGTATTTATCTGTCTTTTTTTGCTTAAGTTCATTAATATTTATTTGTGTCTTTGAGGTGCTGGTGCCAGAAGATCACCACTCTTGCTGTTAATGCTGCCATCTACTGGAGAAAAGAAGCAACAACCCAGAATGAGCATTTGGCAGAAATCAACCCGGACAGCAAGCAGCTGATTGGACTTTTCCATGGCCAATAGGGAGGGGAGAATATTAATTTGTGTGTTTAAATTATTATCATTTGCTTTACCTTCTAATCATTTTCATGAATTTCTTAAGAGCAACTGTATGTTGGATTTAGTTTACATTGAACTCATTCATTTATTGTGTTTGAATATTGCTTGTAGTCAGAGTTTGTCCTTTTCAGTTCCCCCTTGTGTGTCCTCAGTGGTTTGATCACCCATAATGTATGCTTCCCTTTTGTGCCTAATAAGTTAGGTCAGTTCTGTTCATACTTTGTTAACTTATGTTGCCCTTTTGTTGCTTAACCTTAAACCCGAGTTTCCTTGCTGCTTAGTTGACCTCTTAAGAGTCAAAACATCTTTTGACAATATAATAAAATTATCAACTTTTTAAATATTTTTTACATCGTGTCCTGCTTTTTGGCTGCTCAATCCACCACAAAAAAAAGAAAAGTTGTGATGCTGCAGTTCATACCGGTCCAAAACTGTTGCTGTCCAGACTGTGTCCATGGTGATCCCCTTCAATCCAGAAGTGACCGTCAGGGACTCGAACGTATCTGTTCTTGTAGCTGAGAGTCCTAAAAATAAAAAACTCGTTAGAATTTTAAGACAATTCTCACAAAAACTGTTGTAAAGGAAAGTTCCAGTTTTATTTTTGAATTGTAAAATAGCTACTTTTGTTCAATTTTGAGTTTTTTTTCCAACAAGTTCAGAAAAGTGTTCTACATTTTAAAGATGCTCTGAAAAATGAAGTCATTTCTAAAGCATAAAAAAAAGATATTCTGATTAAAATCTCAATGCAGCACAAACTACATTGTTTTTTGGTGGGTTTGTGTTTCAGTAGATATATTCAGTAGATCCAAATATTTATATACATATATTCACAAAGTGGAAAACATCTGCTTACTTACAGCACAATTGAGGAAGAATGAAATGAGAGGTTTGTGTTTGATGGTGTGCCACACTCACCTGATGAAGTCTCCCTCCAGGCCAATAACACGCTTGATGATCTTCTGTTTGGGATTCTTGGGAGATCTGAAAAAAAATACATGTTTTATGTAACTATAAGAAAGAGCAAAATACCTAAAATAGAGTACATTTAATGTAAGGAATAAAAACTGTTTTTATATTCAGTCTGAAAGATTTTTCATACATCTTGATCCTTCTTGATGTCAAAGTTTTAAACAGAAAAGGAATTTAAAAAAAATTCAAATGAGAGTAGAACTAGTATGAAACTTTTCTGGATATTTAAATGCAGAACATAAAGAAATAGAACAAAATTAGTAGAAATGTGTGAATAACCATGTTCTACAAAATGGACTGGTAGCATTTTACATACATGAGTCTATATTGGACTCTGTTATGCATCCTATATGTTTAATATGCACAAAAGTATGAAGCTGCAGAACAGCTATCTGTTATCTCATAGATTGATGTTATATAAAGTTATTAATAGAGAGGATGAGGTTGGACTTCAACAAGTCAATATGGTTCAAGTGTATCATGTCCCAAAAACAGCAACTCCAGCTATTATTAGATAACTAATGACTTGACGTTTAACTATTGACTGCAAATGAGAACTGGACTGAGTAACCCCTCCCAATCCAAACAGGAAGTACCTGCTGGCTCCAAGAAGCCAAAATCCAATTAAAGGGAAAAAAAAGACAAAGACAAAGGTTGGGTTGTTTGGCACCAAAGCTATTGCATGCTATAATCTAATGTGTGCCTTGTGTGATGTTTGAAGTGTTGACTCACAAAACTGAGACGATGTCACCTCGCTGAACTTGGTAGTTTCTCACACTCCAACGGTCCAGCAACACCACATCACAGTCTGATCCTCCTTCTGGGTTGAAGAATGGCTGAGAGGAAGGAGCAAAATAAATTCAATTTAGAAACAATCAAAAATATGACAGTGATGATTAACCCGATTCTGGAGAAAGAGTCAAATAAAAACTGTCTGCTCGTCTGTTAAAGGGTAACCAAACCAGGAAGTTTTAGGCTGACTTGGGCTCGGGGGCTGGACTGTTATTATTACTGAAGCTGCAGATCATGACGTCAGACTTCTGAAACTTACATGGTTTGACCAATCAAAAAATTCAACCGTAATGCCTCATTTCAACCTGTAGGGGGCAGCACACAGATGGGGTTTTGACTATATTTTGAAGAATTAAACAGTTTTATTTCAATTTGTCAACAATTTGGCTATGATCAAAATACAGCACTTTTAAAGCCCCATTTATAGAGATCAACAGCCAAAATAAGTTAATTTAGGGTTTGGTTATAACCTCATTGTGCAGGTCTGAAAGCACAGCTGAACCCAGCAGGAACCTCCGTCTGATTAAAAGTAAGGGACCCTGTTAACTTGGAAGTGAACCTTGTGTGATTCACTTCAGTATGAATGCTGAGGGAACATCCGGAAGGTCAGGGAGGGAAATTCATTAATGACGAGGTGAAGGTGCTTTTATACATAAATTCATGAAGCCAGGATTCATAGGATCAGGATCAATCAGTCTTCTTCTTCTTAATGTTTTTTTTTTTATCCTAGTCAAAATGAGCAGCTGTTTAAACTTAGTGGAGGATTGTCTGAATCTGCTAGGCCCTCTTTGCAAATCTCAAGTTATTTAGAATAAATAAAATAACATAATTGCTTACAGTCTGTTGTCTTTGTGTCACACTGTATCCACTGACATCAGCTGCTGATGTGGTGGTACATTATAGAGTTTATATCCAATCATATTTCAGCTGGTTTGTTTGGTTAGGTTCCATGAACGGTGGAAATGATGCCAACATGCATGTAATTTGTAATTTAAAGAATACTCAAATAGGATTAAGCATTAAGCGAAAACATTACTGTACTGTTTAAAGCTGAATGAAAATGTCCATCTTTTCAAACATACTGTTAATGAGCTAATTTTCATGTCAGATTTGAGTTTGTCAATGAAGGTCACATGACTTCCAAGGATCTTCTTCACCTGCATGGACGCTCCTTCCACTCGAGCCACATAAGCCAGCCGATCGAGTGCAGTCACTGTGACTGGAACTGCAACAAAGAATCCACTGATGAAGGCTCGCAGGTATCGACGGCCCGCCTTCATCTGCAGAGCCGAGTGTACGCTGGCAGGAGAAAGCGACAACAGAAAGTCAGCGTCATCATCAGCAGAGATGATGCCCGTAGACATCAATGGAATCAGATTCAATTAAATACAAATAATCCCTGAGGGGAGAGAAGGTCAGTACATCAACTCATATGGAGGGGAATCTAAAATACAGGGTTTGAATTGAAAACCTCATGACTGAATCAAGAAACATAACTTTTCCTTTCATTAGATCTTTCCACACACATTTTATAACATACCTGCTGCCCCATCATTAAACTATAATTGAATTATGGCTGTTTTTCTTTCAGCAGAAACATGTTTACTATATTTCACAACACATTTGTCATTAAATATATTTTTAGAGGTTATTAAATGGACTGACATCAACAGAATACCAAAGGTTACCAGTTAATTAAAGAAATGTAATTTCTGGGCGGCATATATTACACCTGAGCGCTGCTGTGAACCTGTGGGCGGAGTCACAGTGGACTATTTACCCAGCATGCTCTCGAAGCTGCTCGGATTCTCGAGCTCCGACAGAAAACTACTGTCGTTCACGGTGAAGCTCTCAAACCGCACTCCCCGTCTTCACTAACCACTGAACGTCATGTACAGCCGCATGAAGGAGCTGTAAGAACACTGCCGCCGCTACAAACGTTTGTACTCGCTGACATTGAGCTAACGCACCACCTACCCGCGTGTGACAGCGCCGGCTTCCTGTTTTCTACGATTGGCCCTGCTGTGTTGCCATAGTTTTCTACAGTGCCGGTGCCTTGGCTTGTAAACTTCATGATTTTGTGAAATAAAGACACTACCCGCACATGCACTCACTCCACACTTTTACATTAACTCGAATTTGATTTGATAAAGTAAAAATGAAGGTTATGACATTCTGCAGACTCCTCCAGGGACAACTCTTTGATATCCTTTTTAGTTTCTTTGCTTTTTCTTTTTTCATTTTTCTTGTATGTTTAAAAGGCATGGTCTTGACTTGGATTCAAATAGTGAATTCGTTTTATTTTATTTTTGTGTCCTGAATATTGTCCAAAAACATGATTAATTTCCATTCTGAATTTGCTAAGAAAGCATACTCCCACTAGATACAGACACATCTATTAGATATCTAAATCACGGCTATTTTGATCTTTACTGCTATAGATATGAATTATGTGGGGCTATCTGATAAACATCGATTCATGGAGGTCTATTGTACATCCCTAGCTATTACATCTCTAGCAGATGACTTTCCCTCAGCTAATTGTGTGGCGGTCCCATCACGCCTTGCAAGTTGTAAGCAAGCTATTTGGTTCCTTTCTCCTACACATCTACCTGTAGAAATATAATCTTTGGATATTTTTAGGTTTACATTTGAATATGTTTTCAAACATTTACTCAAGATTAAAAAAAAATGTAATTTTACATCCATCCATTCATCTTAAGAACCAGCTGAACCATTGTAGGGTCACAGATTTGCTGGTTCCACCCCAGCTACTGTTGGACAAAGACAAGGTACCTCCTGAACAAGTCACCAGTCTGTTGTACCCTTTTGCTGTTGCTATCTAAAAGAGCTAGTTGGGTTAGTTTCTAACTGACAAAAACCCAGTGAGAGCCACTAAGTCCCACTTCACTGTTTAAAAATACATATTTTATTTGTTTCTGTGGCCATTTATCAGTTTATTAAAAATATTTACAATAATTGAAGTATAAAGTTTTATATTTGTTTTTTTTATTTAATATTTTTATATGTTTTACTTTACCAGCAGCACATGCACGTTCTTTTCAAAATGAAATACTCCCAAATTTCTTCATCAAGTAAAATCCCCCTGCTGAAGCAGATTTACTTGAAATAGAATTTCTAGAAAAGCCAAGTCAGACATGATTCTATCATAGTGATTTTGCTGTGCCATCATCCCCTTTCTTCATTTACCATCAAACATAAACATGACCACATTGGTGTAGAATACACTTTTTTCCTTATTTGAACATTGAAATGAAAATTGATACTTTTAGAAAGTTGCCTCTAAACATCAACTAGACACTGTTATGAAGCAAAAGATGAGAAAATGTGCTTTAAACTACTTTTTAAATAATCCACTGTGACAGATTAAGACTTTTGCCATAATTTTGTTAAGCTATAAGACAAGTTAAAAATCTAAACATACTGAATTGTTGTTTCAGTGCAAGTTTCTGAGACCTTTAACCCCAGCTAAGAGATGTCTACAGGTAGATGTGTAGGAGATCTTTATATGCAGATATCTTTTAGAACACTTGGGTATATCTGATAGAGTAGCAAAATATAATTGTTGAGGCATATTGTACACAGGGGGCTCTATAAACGCTAAAGAGAACTTCCTTCAGCTCAACCAGGACAAAACAGAAGTTTTAATCATCGGTCCTGAAGACAAGA
>NC_050517.1:415354-436896 GCF_002922805.2 Oryzias melastigma
ATGAAAGATGGAAAAAGTTTTATTGTCTGGTGGTTTTCTACTTTGGAGTGGAAGCAGAATTTTTTTCTTTTTGGCAGCAGGATACGGCAGACAGGAGAGGAGCACGTCTCAGGAAGGTGAGTGCGAGTGGCAGATCCGGTATGGAGATTGGAAGAAACCAGTAGATATTAGATAAGATAAGATAAAACAGGATAAGATACTGATTTATATTAATGTTTTTGGTACTGACATGATACATTTAAATAAAGCATTGCATATTTTTTGCTTAAAAACATAAACATGAAGAGAAAAAAGTTTTTTTTTTTTATATGAAATAATTTATATTTTTTGACAGAGCTTTCTTTCAAAATAAAATACATCCCATACCATAGGATCATGTCAATGCAGCACATGTAGTAGTATATATGATAAAAAAAATGATAAATATTAATTAAAAAAAGTTTATTTTACTGTTTCTGGTGCATTTCAGCAAAATTCATAAGAATAACCAACAAAAACGAAATATTGAACTAAATACATCCGCAATGGATGGTTAAAAGAGCCACATGTGGTTCCGGAGCCACAGGTTGCAGACCCCTGAGATAAAGGAATCACAATGAAAACATGATGCCATATTTCAAATCATTTGCCATTATATATGCAACATAAATATATATTGATGCTTTTTACTTTACAAAATGCATGAAGCACACTTCACTCAAGTGTACTTCATGCATTTTGTAAAGTAAAAAACAGTATATCTTTGAATATATATACTGTATATTCTAAAAATAAAAAAAAAGTTGAATCCCTAAAAATAATTAAAAACAGCTATTAAAAATCCTATCTGGTTTTATAATAATTCATGCATGAGAGGGTTAATGTAACTGTAATACCATGGAACACCATCACCTTTAATTTCTTCTTCATTTCATGGGGGTCTTCTAAAAGAGAGAGAGAGAGATCCCTGCTTTGCTCCCGCAGGTGTGCAGACCGCTTGCCTCCTGTACGTAGTGACGCAGCGACGTAAATACAAAAACAACCGGGACGGGAAACTGTCTTTACGCTCCATCATCCAGAAGAACCTGCGCTCCTCCAGGACGACACTCGAATGCTGACAAAAGGTAACAGGTTATGATAAAGTTTGATTGATTAGCCAGTAGGCCTGAAATACAAAGAAAATAACTGAGTTTATTGTTATTTAAAACCTTTTTATACTACTGTTGTCTGAACTCTCCAGTCTAAACATGGCTAAATGTGGGCTAGCAAATATTTTCGAGGTGTTTTTATTTTTTATTTTTATTAATGAGTATTGAACGAAAATCAAATATCTTATTGGAAACACGGGGAAAGTTTTCAAACGTTACAAATAATTCTTAAATGTCGTGTTTTCTACTTTAACTTTGATTTTGTGGTTTTATGTTCTGGAAAGTTCCAGCATTTGAATTTGAAACGGAGACATTTTTTACTGCTCAGACTGATGAACCAATCAGAGTCCAGCAGAGGCCTAGCAACCGAGGGCAGGACAGTGTCGGGATCGTTTGATCTGAGTGACTCTCATTCATTGGCTCACCAATCTATAACAAAGCTATAGAGGGGGGTAGCCTGGACAGCTCCATCCGGGCCTGGTCGAGTGAACAACTGTGTGCCCGACGATACAGACTGGATAAAATAGGCTGTTTATCACAACTTTTACTTTTTTACTGTGCGTACTGTGCCTCGCGCATGTTGGATGCTCTCGCGGCACGTTCAGTTAACATATCAAAACCGGTGGGAGCCTCAGTCAATGATAGAAAGGAATACACTTTATTGCTGTTTTTTGTGGCCATTAAGCCATTCATGTATAACAAATATCATATAAATATCCAAAATATTTGAATTCTCGTTATATTTAATATATTTGAGCTGTTTTTGACTGTAGCGCAAGCTAATACCTTTCAAAATGAAGTACTTCCTGTGACAGAAAGGATCTTCCTTCTGCAGAAAATAAAAAAAAATGCAAGAAAGCCTAATAAAACAAGGATTTTTTTTGTCATTATGACTTTGGTGTGTCTTCATTATTTTTTCTAATTTTACTGTAGATTAAAAATATGACAACATTGGCATAGAATCAATTTTTTGTTTAACCGTTAGGTCCTTCAAGCTTATTCTTATAATAAACCACTCTTTCCATCATTTTTCCCATAATACTAATGACATAAACTCTGTCTGTCTGTCTTTGTAAGAAAGGTATATATGTAAATGAAAGCTAAAAATCTACTTCTTTACTGTAAGAAAAGGGTCTATTACATATAAATACATGGAATAAAAGCATCTGTTGGAGAAGTATATTGAAATTTATCTTATGTTTTATATCGCTACTGTAATAAAGAAAAAAATGCAATTACAGTACATGTAACAAAACTAAATTAGAAAACACAGCAATGACGCTTCAGGGATGGTTAATCTTTATTAAATGGCTAAAACTACCTAAAAAAAATAGATGGTTCCAATTTAAAAATGATTGTAAACTCCCTTCAAAGACTAAAAACAACATAGGATCTACCCAGAAGAAACTATAACTACTTTCCATCTTTCTCTTTTTCAGAATGGCGCTTTCAAGAGTCCTAAATGAGCGTACAGACTGCCCGTATTCCAAGCCCCCTAACCTGCACATCAGTGTCTTAAAAATGCAGGAGGAGCAAAGGGTGGTGGATTGGTTCTTCACAGAAATATCAGCTAAAGCAGCCACCGTGAAGAAAAACAGGGTGGCTGTAATTTCAGACGGACACTCGCTTGCCACAATAACTCTTTTTGAAGAGTATAAAGGAGCAGTAAAGGAGGGTACTTCTTATATAATCGTAGGCTATGGCCTCCGTGGTCAAAGCCCTCCATATTTGATCAAAATAGATCGACAAACAAAGTTTTTTAGAGGATCTGATATTTCAATCAGTCCTGGTCTGATAAATGAGGCTGAGAAAATCCTCAACCCCCCCTCCAAGGTGGTCAACCTGAGAGAGTCCGCAGAGGAGAAGGGTCTCGTGACCATTCAGGGAACGGTGGTAGAAGTGAGTTTTTCCTTCTAATTTTTTAGAATATTAAATAGCTTTTCAAATTTTTACTTTTTATTATTTGATTTCAATGTTTGAACCAGTAATCCTGGCACAAATAATTTAAAGTTCTTATGTACTTTTACGAAATATACATTTTTTTTCATCAAAATCATATAAACTGATTTAGCAACCTTAAATCCAGCATCAAAACTTCATCAACATGATTTCTTTCAAACTAAATGACTAAAATCTGAAAGTTAAATCCTTGATTAGAAAATGTTTTCATAGCAATTTGGAAGCTGATACTCTCTGTGCTGTCAACTCAAGCAGACCACAAATTCATATCACTATGTAACTGTAGTTGTTCTGCTTTCAGTTGTTGAGTCTGAAAAAGGTCCAAGCTGGCAGAAATCTGGTTCCTTTGAGGAACATCGGAGTGCAGAAGGTAACTTTCAGAACATTTTAGGAAGATCTTGGTTGAAAAACATTAGTGGTTTATTAGGTGAAATGATATTCAATTTACGTAGCAGTTCTGTCACTTTACACAGGATGAATTCATGATAAGTATCTGGCTGTGGAGGGAGCTGTCAGTCATCAGCCTCTCCATAGGAGACATGATCACTGTGTCCCATTTGAAAGTTGACAGCACCATGTACAGGCATCAACTCAAATCTACGAGATACAGCAAGCTAGAGGTAAACATGCATGCTATGATTGTGTAAAGGGGCCATTCCATGATTTTCTTAAAGAAAAGTAGAGTAAACTTTATAAATGGTAACATATAACCTTAGGAACTCTAAAAACAAATTATTTATTAAATATGAGTTATCTTTGTGGACTTTTTTCATACCTAGAGGTAAAACAACTTTGACCTCTGTAACACCGCCTTTCGCTCTTTGTCAGTCCCGCCAATTTCACAACGTCATCTTAGAGTCGGTGATCCTCAGCTTGCCTGCGCTTGTTCACGCATGTAAACAAACAATCAACGAATTATTAGATATTTTGGAGCTTTACACTCCTGACCCATAGTCCGATCGGGAATTTGAAGTTTACGAGGAATCCCAGCAGCCTCAAAGACGTCTGCAGTACGTTTCTGACTGTCCGTTTCTGACTGTCCGTTTTCTGAATGTCCGTTTCTGAATGTCCGTTTGCAAGTGTCTATACGTGAGCCATAGCGTGTGTGAAAATGTAGCATTAGCTCAGGTGTTATATGCTTATACTGTATAATTTCAGCTAGTTGTATGACTTTCTTACACGTCTGGCCCCTGCATCAGGTTTAATTGTAGGAATGGTTTAATCCACTCTGATACCAACCAAGGTTAAGAGAACAGTCATCAGTGAAATGGCAATCACAAACAAAGTTTCTGACTGGTCTGTCGTGCTCCCAAAGAAAAACTCCAACCATTGCTGAAGAGCAGGCTCTGCTTTAGAGCGAACTCCTAAATCTCTCACAGCCTAAAAAAAACATCTTCTCCACTCAAAAGACATTGTCTTAAGAGCCGTTGTATTCTCTGAAGACTAGGTACAAGAGGAACTGCTTCTCAAAGTTGATGCTAAAATAACAACACTCCACGGAGAAAATGGGTGTGTGTTCATGTTAGTCTGGCAGTGCAGACTCTACCTGACAGGGGCTGTTCTCACGTTGTGACATCATCACGTGAGAACTCATTTTTTCGGGTATGGGAAGGGCTGGTATTGAAAGTGCAGGTTTTTTGAAGATTAAGTAATAAAATACTGCTTTGGGGTTGTTTAAAGTGAGGAATGAACAGTACAATGCACTTAAAAGTTGATTTTTTTCATAGTGTGGTCCCTTTAAAGTGAAGATCATAAGTTGTGAGGAGTGACTCTGTGGTTTCCCAGCATGTTTGCTGCCATAGACCAGAGCACCAATCTCCTCTGTGGATCGTTCAGTTCCTTCCAGGTTCATTACTGAACGATCCACAGAGGAGATTGGTGCTCTGGTTTATGGCAGCAAACATGCTGGGAAACCACAGAGTCACTCCTCACAAGAATCGTCTGGATGAAAAACTGTCCTAAAATGTAAAGGGATGTACAAAATCAGGCTGTCTGAGTTCCATCACTGTGATGAACAGAACTGTTGTTTGTTTAAAGCTTCACCATTATAAAAAATGTTCTTTGAATCTTGGGCTTTGAGGTCTGTTAAAGGGGCCCTACCATGAAAATTCTACTTTTTGAGGTTTTAAATGCATTTTACTGTTCATTCCTCACTATAAAGAACCCCAAAACGGTATTTTGATCCGTTCATGCATTTAAGAGTAATCCTTTAAAAACCTGCACTGTCTGCAGCGGCCCCTCCCATACCCACGAAAAAGAGCGGTTGGAAACGTGCTGATGTAAAATCAGAGCAGACTCTTCCTGGAGCTCCCTCCAGGAAGAGTCTGCTCTGACAGCCCCGCCTCCAGACTAACACAACCCTTGATTTCTCCACTGAGCTAGTGATAATGAGCAAAAAAAACTTTCATTTTAGGTGCAGAAAATCTTCCAGTTGTGTCCTGTCTTCTATAAATTCCAGCTCAAATAGGTGTATGTTACTTTAAACGCGTCGTTCCTTTAAGACCCCCCAACCCCCAGTACCACAGTCGTGAAGGAGCTGTGTGTGTGTTGTGAAGCAGTGAAGCGATGGCCAGGCCTTCTAAAGGCAGATATATCGTATGTGCATCCAACTTTGAAGAAGTTTGGATTATTTTTATGGGAGAAATACAGACACAAAATTTGTCTGGGATGAGGTCATGGAGGGGACTCCACCCACACGCAGTGGCAGGCGGAGCTTCAGGAATCGAGCCGTTTTACTTCCGGGTATGAACAAACTCACAAAATATAACCAATATTTCATAAATAATTTGTTTTTTAGTGTTTCAAAGGTAAAATATGATCATATATATGGATATAGTTCACTATGAAAGGCTTAAGAAAATCATGGTAGGGCCCCTTTCAAAAGTCCAGCAGGTGAAATGTGATGTAAATTCAGCCGAAACATAAAACCATTGAACATTCCTGAACACATTTTCTGGGAAGTTTCTTTTGACACAACATCTGTTTCACATTTCTCCTCAAGCTTTACAAATATTTCATTTATTTACAGACATAAAATATGTTTGCTTCATGCATTTAATCAAAAATGATTTTAATGAAGCATTTGTGCTAGAATTCAGACTCTGTGGTTCTGACATGTGTTCATTAACTTAACAGAAAACAAAAACCGCCCAGACTCCAGCATCTCCATCTTCAGGATGATGCATGGCTGTTCTTGCCCCGATGTTCAGGCGCTGGATGAAGAAACCCTCAAGACCTCTTGAGAGAATTGAAGATTTCTGTTGAGGGAAAGCAAAGTTACAGTGGATCTGTTAGTAGAGGGAAACAATATCCATGATTTTTTTTTGTAATTGTTTTATTTCTATAATTGTTTTCTCTGTTTATGTTTAGTTTTCGATACTTTGGCCATAAATTGTTTGAACTGTAAAAAAAATGGCAGTTTTAAAAAGCAACACATGTTTTGAAAAGTTGTTCAAATGTTTTCATAAATGAAAATTAAAATTACATTTAATAAATAAATCAGAATACGCATTTTTTGTGATAAATTCCTGAACAGAATGAAATTCAAAGAGTGTTTCATGACGTGTTTTTCGGAGGAACCACAGGCGCCAGGGAAACAGCCAAATTCTCGGTTCCAGGAAAAGGTTTGTGTACCGGTATCATGATTGACAATATTTTAGAAAAAATGAGAAGGGAGTTTGTCATTTGATGACAACATGTTTTTTTTTTTTTTTTAACTGAATTTGGAAAAAAGTCTCTTGAGTATTTTTGCTTTTGATTGGTGTAAAGTCCTGATGTTAGCCTAGACTCGGTTATAATGTTACTCAAATAAACACTGATTTACAGAGAGAAGATGCAGCTGATGCACAGTTTCTGCTGCTGGCGACATGACTATCAGCCGTGGATACATGAGCCAGAACAAGCCTAGAGAGTCAACAAAGTAGAATTCAGGATGAGAAGTTTTTTTTATTTGATTCATTAAACTTTTGTCACAATTTAAACAGAATTCATGTAAAGTTGAAATCCCATTGTGGACTGTTGATGTAATTTCAGACCTGATTTTTTTAAGTCAATGTTTAAAGCTGAAAATGTTTAGTTTTTTGAATGAATGAAATGGTATATTTTAAGCAATCAGGTCATAATACATAACATATAACTTAATGAATCACCAGTAGATCGCTTGAAAGGGAGTGGAAGGAAGCGAACTTATCCCACCCCGACTCGACCATTTTTTGTCTCAAAGTTGCTGGTTTGTCGCACGTTGCAGAAATCGCACATATAGATCAGAACCATTTCAAACAAAACAAAAAAATCACAAAAAAATATATTTTTTTCTGCTGCTTATTGCGTTGGTACAGAGACCCTAAAGAAACATCAAATTTAAAGCAAAAATAAATATATATGTGTTTTTGTTTTGCCTAAAATTACATAGACGGTTATCCAGAATTTTATTTATTTAATTTTTAGAATAAAAATTCTGGTTAAAAACTGGTGTGCAAAATATTTTCTTTAACTTCAATTTTTTTCTTCTATGTCTCTTTAGGTGCAGCGTACCTTAAGAATCTGTACATTTAATAAAATACACAGAGTAATACACACAATCAATATTTTTTAAAAACATGTTTTTGAAATGTTTCCCACTATTTGGTTGAGCAGGAAGTTAAAGAGATAAAATTCTGTAAAACTACAGCTACAACCAAATGCAAATCTCAACATATTTTCTTGATTTTTTTTAATGAACTGTTACACTATTATTTTATTATTCTTACTGCTTCATCTTACTTCTAACATTTTGCCTTGTATATACAAACAGACTGGTGTCACTTTTTTAGACAGCCGGTGGCAATCTAAGATAATAATAATCATTGGTTATTACATATTGTGGGAATCTTTAATGTTTACTGAAACTATGTGATAATTATTTTAAGATAATTATCAAAAAGCACCCTTTTTGTTACTTGAAAACATGATTTTCAATGTGTTATATGATTATATTAATATGAAATTGTATTTAATGATGATCAAGGAGTAATACAAACCTGTTACATGATGCGTGACGCAAAGTTCCTCCAACAGCTTCACTGATAACCTGACAGACCAACAGATACTGACTCAACAGCGCCTCCCGGTGGTCAATAATTACACTATGAAACATAAAACTTTTTTTTCCCTCCCCATTTGTTTCAATAAAACTGATCTACCAAAACCTGATTCTTGGTCAGTCGTATTTTTTTCCCCTTTAAATTTCAAAATCACTACAAAATCAGATCTCACCTGAACCTAAGGTATATTTATGAGGAATATTTCCAAAATTACACAAAAGTACACAAAGCAGAAAAAGAGCCTTTATCAATCTCAGTTTATACTCATGCAAAAGTGTGTATGGCCGAACACTGGAAAACATTTGCAGTCTGTGCGTTGCCTAATGGTTCCAACAATTGTTGTCATGTGTCCCTTCAGAAAGGATGACATACATTTTAAAAAACAAAGAGGAAGAATTAGAAAGTATATGAAAACCTTTCATTGATTTTGTAAAGAATTTGGACCTTTTAGATCAAGAGTGGGGAAACAAAACTACCCCTCTTTAATCAGGCTCAGCAAACTGGAATATTGATAAATCCTTTATTGGTGCTTTATTTTCCCTGTTATTCTGCTGGTTCATCATAAATTGTGCACTATTAACCCTTATTTAGGTGCAGAAAGTTATTCTGTGTTCATGTGATGTTCAAATATTTGTTGTTTTTCTAATGTTTTTGTCTGTTTTCCAAGTCAAACATTCATTTTTTAACCCATTGGTGGAAGTGGCACTAAAATGAGAACAAAAGTCACAATTTTAAATAAACAAAAGCTGTTCTGTTTTAAAATGTATATATTAATTTTCATTCAAAATGAGAGCATGTTTTCTACCAGATTCCATGTTATTTCTCTGAGGTGGATGACCAAAACACTCCAACGGTCTGGTCTGGCCCGTCTGTCAAGTGCTAGAACCCTTAGTGGTCCACAGGTCAAAAAGTTTTCCCTCCCTTGTCTGAACCTGGAGGAATTCACTTCAGGCTGAAGGTCTTTTTCCACCGGTTTATTTGTTTTCCATCCCAACACTTCATTCAGTAAGTGATGGCAGAAATGGAACACTGGAACCTGACCACAGCGACATCTAGTGGCTGTACATGCTTCCAAAATGTTGAACTTAATGTAATAAACTGGATTATTATTACCCTCTGATGTTTTGAGATTGAAAATCTTTTCACAGCCGATTTTTTTCTAATTTTGGGTAAACTAAATGTCTGTATGAACTTCAATGCCTGCATCCTTTAGTGCACATGTCAAAGTGAAGGCCCGCTGGGTAATTTTATTATTTTATTTTATTGTTATTAATGGCCCGATGTTGTCTCGTGCTTATTTCTAATTTGTATAATTTCAACAAAATATATTTTTATGGATAATATTTTGAAAGTTATTTAAGATTTAAGTTGATTTATTCTGGAATAATATTCTTTCCTATTTTCATTCATTCATTCATCTTCTTGTCCGCTTCTTCCCTTTCGGGGTCGCGGGGGTGCCGGAGCCTATCCCGGCTGCTGATGGGCGAAGGCGGGGTACACCCTGGACAGGTCGCCAGTCTGTCGCAGGGCCTCAATCACACACACATCCACTCTCACATTCACACCTAGGGGCAATTTAGAGTCACCAATGAACCTATGAAGCATGTTTTTGGACGGTGGGAGGAAGCCGGAGTCCCCGGTGAAAACCCACGCATGCACGGGGAGAACATGCAAACTCCACACAGAAAGGTCCCAGCCGGGAGTCGAACCGGGGCCTTCTCGCTGTGAGGCAAGAGCGCTAACCACTGCGCCACCATGCAGCCCTTTGAATAAACAATCAATCAATCAAAATAAAATAACTGCAATTGGTTATGAGAAGGGATAAACAGACCAAGTTAAATGTTTGAATTCAGTAAGAGAATATATGTGAATTATATCATTGCTTTTGTTGAACAATCAGCAAACTAGATCTTTAAATAAGTAACAAGTAGTGACCAGAAAGGGGGATTATTGCTAGTGCAGTTGTAGAGCAAACAGCTGCTGATCAATGCTACAGAACAGGTTTTGATATAGTAAGTACATCATTCTCATCCAGATCTTTTAAGTGACCCACACACCACACCTCCCTCTGTACTTAAAGGATGATTGTTCCATCCTTCTGCAAACATGTCCAAATCTCTTTGGGGGATGAAGATGTAGAAGAACTGCATCAGAAATGCTGAGTCTGTGAAGGAGATCCAAACATCTCGCCAAAGTCACTTTACTCTGTAAAAATATGTACCATAAACAGTACTTATATAGTTTAAAATTTGATTTGGTCTTTAAAAACTTTATAAACTGCACCATTTTTAAAAGTACAAACCTGATATAACAAAGAACAACCTCTGTTTGTAGACACTCACAAATTGGTGAGTTTTAAAGTCACCAATGAACCTCTGCAGCATGTTGTTGGACTGTGTGAGGAGGAAAACCCACACATTCACATGCAAACTCTACATAGGAAGAACCCAGCAGGGATTCAAACGTTCTCACTTTGTGGCAGAGCGTACTACATCACGGTGCATCCCAAATTTAAAACCACAGAGGGATTTTTGGGGCTGCCTCTTGACTCTCCTACCAGCAGGTGGCGCATTGACCCCATAATAACATCATGATCTGACAAACCTGAAACAACTCTCACACATCTCTGCATGCTACTTTACAATTCATCACAGCCCCCTGACCTGAGGAACCTGGAGGAGAGTCATGAAGTGTTCCTGTGGAAAAAACTGGATCAGAGAGAGCCATCAACAGCTTGTACGCCGCAGACACTTTATCATGGGAGGAGAAACTCCTAATAGTAAAATACAAGTTTTATTGTCCAGGAAAAATATTTTAGTTCATAAACGAAATACTTTTATATTAATTTAAATGTAAAAACATTTTAGTTTTGGTAGAAATTAGTTTGTTTCTTTGCCTATTGTAAATAGGATTTAAATTATTGTTTTATTTTGAAACCCCTCCATGAAGAACTTCATATTTTTTTCATAAAATCACTTATATGTTATTATTTTAATTAGGAAGTTCAAGGAACAGCTCAACAAGGGCAGAAAATTGGATGTTTTGTCAAATATGAGACCATTCATTTTAGATTAATCAGATTTATAAATCTAGAAGTTTTAATGTCCTGTAATTGTACCGTTTTATCTGTTTTATGAACTATTGCTTTTTAGAAATTGTTGTCACTTGACCAGGACTCCCTTGGAAAAGAGGTTTTGGATCTCAATGGGACCTTCCTGGTTAAATAAAGGTGAAATAAATGAAGAAAAAAGAAAAATATAATAAGCTGTGTAAAGAATAGTGATGTCTTAATTACTAATGACAATGAAACATTTTAGAACTTTGTTTTCCCTTTGCTAGATTATTCTGCTCACGCATGCATCTCTGGAACTGACCTTGATTGAAGTTCTCTCATTGTCTTCAGGGGTTCCCCAGGGGTCTGTACATGGCCAGTCACCAAAGTAAATGATAGAAAACAGACACCTAATTCAGTAAATCTGAATAAGCTAACACAAAATCAAGACAATTAAATGATCAGGCTCTTCTGAAGAATTATTTTAGGCACTTCAATAATATTTGATTAACAGCTACAATGTGATGGGGGCACACTTTTATGTTTGATTTAATCCTTTCATCTTCTTTTTAAATAAGGTTTTTCATATGTTTATGGACCAAAGATAAATGTAAACCATTGGATTGACGTTTGTACAGAAAATATATGTAGAAGAAAATTTAGATTATGTCAATTCTGCAAAGACTGTATTTCAAATTGAAAAATGCAAGTTTTTACCCAGGGACATTTGCAGTATAATTAGCGGGACTCGGAAGTGGCTGGGAGGACGGTGGGGAACAGCGATGTGTGGTCTTGCAGCCTTTCCAGTGGCTGACCAGCCAACAGAAGCAGTAAATTTCACTAATGACTTTTCAATGGTCTTTAATTCTCCATTTAGAGGGAGAGAAAATGTCAGGGCCGATGGAAAGGTTAATGTAACTTTCATCCACTAATAAACATGGCTTGATCAATGAACAATTCAATTAAAAGCGTTCCTTACTAGCTGGACACACACATGCAGGGATGTGTGAACACACACACACATCTGAAAAACATCGTTCATATTTGGTTCTTTAATTTTCTACAAAATGCATAATTTAATGAAACACTTAAAGAAAAATGAGCAAAAGAACAACATGCTCTATGATACGTTTAATAAGGGCATCCAATCACAAATATCTTATTATAAACTGGTCAGAAAATGAAGAGATTTATAGAATGTGATGGCAAAATAAAACCACAGTTGATGAACGACTGAGTTAAAGATGCTTCCTCATAAACTCAGAGGAAGAACAGGGAAAACACCCACAGCGCTCTGCAGGAACTCTCCATCCCTCAGACTTACAGGAGCTGCTGCTGTAACTTAACACATGTGTTCAGATGAACATAATGATGCATGATAATATGATGCTATATTTGGATGCACATTTCAGAATTTGGGAAGGAAAACTGCTGAAGTGTTTACAGATGTTCCCCCTCTCATCCTGTTCACTCTCCTACATTTAATATAATAATGATCTTACATTTTACCGTAGTGAGTTTCTAAATCAAATGTAATGGTATTGATGGATGCTCATGAAGCATCTGAATAAATACCTTAAATAAACGTTCCCCCTTTTACCTAAAAATAACACTTGAACTAAATATGAGCCGCATATATTTATATATTTTTTGGGTTTTAGTTTTGCTAAATATTTTGTTTTGTTTTTACAAATGTACTAAAAATGCATGAACTGATCCCATTATTAAAATAATTAACTATTCAGTCAGTTTATGTGAAATAACAAGAGTGGACAAATGAGCAAAAACAACTAAAATGGAAAACAAATAGAGTGAGATAAAGTGAGAGAGTAAAAGGGAAAATCAGGAGGAGAAAATATTAAGAAGTTCTTTGTTTTATATCAATTTGATTACATTTACATAATCTTTTTATTATCAAATCTTATTTTTTTCACTTTGACCTCTAATATGATTTCATTTAGCCACTATTTAAAGAAGATTGCCACTGTAACCATAGAGGACAATTGACTGGGGAATTTTTAACCCCAGCAAAAGAATTTAGATGATTTCCAATATATTGCATTTTTCTGAGTGTCATAGGTCCCTGGATGAAGTCATACATGTCCCAGGAATGGGTGGGCCAAAGACCAAGTCTGGAGTATCAGTATTTTTTTCTTTTTTAGGATTTTTTTTGTTCTAAAATTCCTAATTTTTCTGTCATTTTCAAGCATGTTTTTAGGGTCTTCCTATGCTTATATTTTCCATTTTCTTATATAAACCACAGTTAAAAATAAAATTAGGCTACTCTAATTTATCATGTGTTGTCATATTTGGATCTATTTTTTCTGAAAAATAATCTTTATTGGGTATATTATATCCTGTAAAATTTACCCAGCAGTCACATTGGTCACCTGTCAACATTCAAATTGATTTTAAAATTCTACTTTTTTTAGAGCCTTGCATGGTCAAGGCCTGACGTACATCTTTGCACTTTTAACAGCATAATCCTTGAGGTCTTACAACCAAAATCTTCTAAGCATTCCAAAAATCTGGTTCAAGACTAGAGGAGATCTCTCATTTCACGCTAATGTTCCTCGTTTTTGGAACTCCCTCTAAGTGTCACTGCGTCAGATTGACTCTGTTGAGTGTATAATTGTTGTTGTATTTTATTATCTTTGAATCTTTGGGGTTTGATTTGATTTTATGCTCCTTTTACAAAGCACTTTCTGATTCTTTCTGAGAAAAGTGCTACAGAAATAAAGATATTCTATTCTATTCAAAAAAGGTCCAAAGGATCCTCCATCAGCACCACCCTATGAAGATGAACCGTTTGGTTTAGTTTCAGTGACTCCATGACTTTTAACTGAATTAGCTTGTATCTGGTATTTATTGAGCATTTGTGAAAACCCTACCAGATGTTTGACCGTTGGTCCTCAGTGGAAGGAATCCAAACATCTTCAGCTCCTACATTTCTCAATCAACTCGTTTCTGATTAAATTGTTCAGCTTTTTACAAACTGAAAATGCAAAAGTTTGGAAAATAAATGTGGTTAAGCAGTTTCAATGGATGTTTCCTGTACAAAATATCTGACGATATTGATAGAAACGTGGGCAAAGAAACAATTTATCCATAATTCCTGTTTTAAATGTTTGATTACTGGGCGCATAAAAAGATTTTTTGATCTGACTTGTTATATTTGGGGACCTCTTGATAACCAAGCTGCAGTATTTTAATGTATTATAAGATTAAAAAAAAACACTGAATCTGGGAGTGAAGTTTCAAAAGCGGCCCCTGATTCCTCCAGTGACCACATCCAGAGGTCATCAAACGGTGGTGGTCTGAAACCCCAATGTCACAATGATAGGATGAACTCCTGTTCTTGAAGAAGAACTTTACGTATTGGAGAGTTTTCCCTCCCCAGAGAGATGAGAGGATCCCTCAGAGAAGCTCTTCAACTCTTTAACACTGGAGCTCCAGTGATTATGTTCTTTGATTTACCGCATGATCAATGTAATTCCAGCAGATTCTGAAGGAGAAAAATATTTTGCCTTGAAAAGTTTTCTTCTTCAAATGACTTGACAATCCTAGTTTGGGTTTTGCAGTTCATAAATCTTTATGATTTTCCAGATTTTTTATTACATTTCAAACTGTTACAGGAATTTTGGATTTTAAATTCTGGCACAACTTTACTTACGTGTTTAAATTTTATTCAGCTGCTTTCCGTGAGCAGATCATTAATGCAGTCTGAGGAACATATGCTGCCAGAAACATCCATTTCTGTCTGAGATGCTTGGTGCTGTGCTCCTGACACTGAGCGCCATCATTCATCCCCAGAGCTGTGACATGTCTTGTCTTCGTGTGATGGGTGATCTCTCTCCTCACACTAATGACTATTATCTTTAATTCACAGAGTCTCAATTAAGAGCTTATTACAGGTCAGTGATTAACAATTAGCTGATAAGGACCCTGACACACTAACGCTGAGAGAGGGCGGCTGAAAGGAGACATCCAGAAAATGGTAATTTCCCCCAAAGTAGCATGTATACAGTGAGGAAATGAGAAGTGATTGTAGCTGAAACGTATTCATACATTTATGGTCTTTGATGATTTAAAGCTCTTATAATAATAATATAAAAACATTGCTTAAAAAATTATACAAAATGAACTAGATTAAAGGTTTGTTTCCTTCTTTTAAATTAGTTTTTATTGAAACCCAAACAGCTAGATTGACGACCAAACTAGCCCCCCCCCCCAAATAAATAAATCAAACACGTTTTGGAAAAAACTTTCTGTGTGTTTAGGAGATCTGTTTTTCATTTAAATATTATTCAATAGTTTACATGCAAAAATAGTCTGAATTTCAAAATGTCCAGATTTTTGTATTTTTTTTTTCTGCCGAGCATGCAGAGAAACTATCAAATGTACAGTTTCAGAGAAAATTCTGTCCAAAATCAAATGTTCTGTACTTTCTGAATTAAAAGCAATTTTATATGATTTTCACATTCAATTATATTATATATGTACAGTATATTCAAAAGCATTCTCAACATCAAATTGTTGTGTTTGATCCGATGATCTCTATGATCTCCACAGGGATGAAATCCATTAGTTTAATGGAAAAGAACAGAGAAGATCAGGCAGACATTCTGATATTTCTAAGAAAACTAAGAAAACTGACATCTAAAATTCAAACATACCGACTAGGAGTGCAACAATTATTTCATTCATTGATTTCTTTTCCTACAATCCAACCAGATTGATCCATCAGAGGAAAGTTGTTTATCTCGTCAAATCAAATTGAATCGACCTATACCATTAATATACTTTCAAAATGAGATAAATCAATTATCAATATCAGAAAATACTACTTGGATTGAGACATTGTAATTTTATTTTCCTACAACTTAAAAACAACTAAGTGCATGACAGCGCAAACCACACGAGATCAAGCATCATTACAGTCCAATGTGTGGAAACACTTTGAATTTAACAAAGACATTTCATCATACAGTGTGGTAGAATGTTCTAATAAAGTTCCTTTTGGAATATTCTGATGTGGAAAAAACACATACTTTATGAAACTAAAATGTGAATGGATTTGACATAGAAACTATTTACTTTAAGAGTTAGTCAGTATAATTTAAGAGGTCTTTTTTACGTTGAACAGGTTAAAGTTTGAACAAATGTTAAGCTGAGACGTATTTCAGTTCTCTGTGTGAAGTTATGGGATGAATTGAATGAGTTATTTTGGTAAAAAGTCTAAAATGTAAATGTATAAATTATTACAAAACACTTATGTAAAATAATTTGATTTACTTGTATTTATTTGTAAAATATTGTTTTGTATTAATTTAGTTAATTAAATTGATCAGCATGGACTTGTAGAATATTGAAGAATAGGAATCTAATAGGCCTCATACTCTTCTGCCTATTGTCTTTTTATTGGTTGTTTGTGTATTCTGTTCAATTTTTGTAAATCATGTTAATGGCAAACTAAACCAACCTAACCTAACCTAACCTAACCTAACCTAACCTAACCTAACCTAACCTAACCTAACCTAACCTAACCTAACCTAACCTAACCTAACATGTATTCTTGTTTACTTGTTTGTTTGTACACATATTTAATTTACTCTTGATTATCTTGAAGAAATACAAGGAATCTGGAAAACTTCACCTGCACTGTTCAGTACCAGGTATTTATCTGAGACACACTGGTGGAAGTTTAGGATAAAGAGGTCTTGATCTATTTTAAGTCAGTGAATTGGATTGTTGAAAATGAACCGATATCGTCAATGAATTGTGTCTGCAGGCACAAATAATGAGTCGAATTGTTGTTAAAATGAATCATTAAACCTTTCAGATATACATATACCTTCTACACCATTTACTTCCTCCTTCTGTTTCTTAAAACTGAGCTAAAACAATTGTATGCCCAGTTTGAGAGGGGTATGTGACAGCTGCAGCTGAAGCAGTTGTGACTCCGGCCGGACCATCGTCCTCTGACTCACCCCCCTACCGATGTAAGGGCAGTACTGAGGACGATTACAGTCCACAAGGGTGCAGGTCCTGATAGCATCCTTGGTATGTTCTCAGAGTGTGCTCTGGAGAACTGAGAGGAGTAATGATGGACATGTTCAAGCAGTGGTACTAACCCGCTTCAAATGCAACTCCATTGTACTGATACCCAAGACTCCTACCCCTCAAGTCTGAATGACTACTTCGGGGTAGCCGTCACCCACCCATCATCAACAAGGGCTTTCAGCATCTGATCTAAGGACACCTCAAATCTGGTAAAGAAGGCTCACTAACACCTTTTCTTTCCGAGGACTCTGAGGAAGAACCATCTGACCAACTGTATTAGTTTGATATGGGAACTCCTCTGCCTCTGACTAGAAGGCGCTGAAGAGGATAGTGGAAAGCGCCCAGCGCATCAAAGGAGCACCATTATAGGCTGCGATGTCTGAGAGAAAGTCATAAAAGACTCAAGTCACCCAACACACCAACTCTTCTTCACCTTCTTGCCCTCTGGGAGGCATTACAAGACTTCCAAAAGCACCAGGTTTGGGTCAGCTTCCTTACCACAACTGTCACACTTCTGGACTCTGCCTCCTGTCACCTGAACCACGAACTGAGCATATACAACACTCAAGAACATCAATAATGGACTATATCTTCATAGACACACATGAATGAGACCATCCATCCATTTTGGGATCACTGGGGAGCCAGAGCCTAACCTGGCCTCTTGTTGGCACAGCTAGGGTACACCCTGGACAGGTTCCAGAACCACAATCGCACACACCCAAATAGACTCACATTCACACTAACATTCACGCCTAGGAACAATTTAGAGTAACCAGTTCATCTATGAAGCATGTTTTTGGACATCAGGGAGAACATGAATGCTCTACACAGTGGGGATTCTGCCATAACTATTCTATTCCTTTTTTTTTACAATGTACATTTGTATATCCTGCTAAAGGATGCTAGATGGATGCAAACTACATTTTTTTTGCTTCGTACTTGTTACATTACAATGACAATAAAGTCGTATTATTCTATTGTATTCTATTGTATTGTATTGTTTTGTATTGTATTCTTTTTTATGGTTTGTTCCACCTTGAGCCCAAAATGCCATTAGATGTGGATTCACTGCATAAGAGTCAGAAAAATCCTGTTTTGCTTCCTAGATTTACCTGAAATGCACACAAAAAAGGTGATTCTCGCCCCAATTCAGAACTCCGTAAATGCCTCAGTCACATGCACCCTGATGGGGGTTGAGCTGTACGGGTGCTGTAGGTTTTTGGTAGGTGGGTTCTATAGGTTGGAGGGTTGTAGAGAGGAATGGCAAAGACCCACCTCGATGAAAATGATGAACATTTTTCTCATGTGATGCACATTTTGTACACAGTCAGTTGTGGGGAAATGAGAGTGAAGTACTCTCAATTTACCTTTAAATTGATGCTTTTACCCTGAGGGTTGAGGTCAATATTTTAGGTCATTTTTGAACCTCTGAAATCTTTTTTTGAGGTAGAGTTACCAGAATAATATTAATAATATATTTAAGTTTTGAATTTGTGAAAAAAACAGTAATTATTTGTAATGGTTGAAGACTTTCACCCTCATTAAGTCCAGTTTTAATGACTGAAGGGTTTTGGGAAATGATTCTGCTCAACATTACCAAAACTCTGCTAGGAGGATGAAGGAGTCTTTGCAGAGTGCGGTCAGTTTCATCACTCTTTCCAAAAACAAGCATGAAATCTTTGGGCTGCAGCATAAAGACAGAATGTTCCTGAAAACCTCCGAGAGTTTTGTGCAGAGAGAACACTGATGATGGGCTCAGTACTTACCAGTGCAAGTCAAAGCATAAGCTCTGACTCACAATATTGCAAAGATGAACACCATCACCCCCCCTCGAGTAATTACTGTCCATTTAGATGATTACCTATAATTATTTGTAAGCTGTCAGCATCAGACAGAAACTCGGAGGAATGAAGAGGAGGATGGGGAGGATTGAAGTATGAAAGAGGATAAAGGTGATAGGTGTGGAGGTGACAGAAAGAGGAGGACAAAGGAGCCCGTGCTTAAAAAAGAGACGAAGAGGGGGAGGAGCAAAGGAGGCAGGGGAGGAGGAGCTGAGGACAGAGAGCAAAGTGTTGACAAGTGTATCTGTCAGCCGGGGTCAAGCGGCTGCCGCCGTGGCTTTCAGCAGCACCGGAGCTGGTGAAGGACCCCCCCGCTCCTCATTTGTGGAGAAGATGCAGACCCCTGACAGCAGCAGTAATTGCAGGGCCACTGATCTGCTCTCTGCTCTGACAGTGATGCTACTTCCTAGGTACATCATGTGACAATCAGAGGCTAATATTTAGAAGTGCAGCTTCAGGTGCGGGAGATGTTGATGTCTGCAGGGCGATAAATGACTGATACCTGTGGAGATGAAAAATTGCCTTTTGGTTAATCTTGGCTTTTTAAATCCATGTATTTTGTCTTTTTTAACCACGTGGTTTTCTTTTAAATTGCATTGTCCCCTTTTGAAAAAATAAACACTAAATCACTAAATTTCAAAGTTGGTGTAGAAGTTTGAGCTCTAATCCCTTCATGGTGGGTGTGAGCCGTTTGGTACATCAGTTTAAACGTTTTTATTTTGTGTGCTGTAATGATGTTTCTGCTTATTGATTGAGAAGATTTAGGGAAGAAAATTCCTCTGCTGTTGATGCTTAAAAAAAGAGAGCTTACAAATCTAACACCTCACCTGTGTGGAAAGCTTTGTTTGTAAAAGACTCAACATTTAGATACAAACCTTAAAGTTAATTATAAAACAAGGAAACAGATTTCTGAAAAATACAGTGAAGCATTCAGAATTGATCAGAGTGCAGAGCACTTTGTGAATCTTGTCAAAGAATTAATTGGCCCAACTGTTTACTTGTTGGAGCGTTTATTTTAACACTGCTGAAATGCATTGAAATGTGGTCAGGTGAATCCAGACGCATTAAAGCAACTTTTAACTGCAGTTGCTAACATTCTGAGTTAAAGCACACAGCACGTCTTCTATTAGCACACCTCCAACGTACCAAAGTAACTAGTAAAAATTGTTATTCCTGGTGTTCTAAGCTGGTAAAGTTTTCATAAGTTAACTAGCCTGACAAGGATTATAAAGTGCTGCACCTCCGACTTTCTCTTGTTGTTTTGAGACACCTCGTAATTCCTGGCCAATGACTGAAGAGATCTTTAGTCACATGGTTTTGTTTACAAGCTTCGGAGTAAAACAGAAATCTCTGGTTGAATACAGGCCAAACACAAACTTCAGGACTCAATTCATACCAAATTAAATGGACTTTGCTTTGCTTGTCTGAATACACCCAAAGTTATTCAAAGACTGTATCTGTAACAACAGCGCAAATCCAACAATGTCATGAAGGGAGATGAGTTGTGTCTGTTCTTTGTTGAGAATTTCTGCAGCGTTTTCTGGAACTTCATGGAAGTTTTCTGCTTTACCATCAATCGCAGACAGAACTGCTAACAGAAAACACTATTAAGTTCAATCGCAGAAAAAATGGCAAACATAAATCACTGTTAACATCAATTGCAGACAAAACGGATAACAGGAAATACTGTTAGCATCAATCACAGACTGAACTGCTAACAGAAAACACTTTTTCTGTAAGCCTACAAACTGACCCCGGCCCCACATCAGTGAAGAAAAAAGGTTTTGTGGCCCTCACAAGAAAAGTGAAGTTTGCAAACCCCTGATCTAAATCAAAACACATATTGATACTAGTGCTTTCATGTGAGTAATTATTTTGTGTGATTCATTAATCATGACCTTTAATTAATTAACACTAGAATTCCTAAGCCTGCGCAAATTTGCGCAGGGAAGAGTCCCCCCCCCTCTAGTCCGAGAGCCCATTGTTGTGTCATGGTGGGTCACTGATGAGCCATTAACTTGCCCATGTATATGTTAATGCAGCATGTAGTACCTAATGTGTATTTGAACTAACAGGTTGTGTGGGGGTTGTAGTTACCTGATGCATGTGGACAAGTATTGGCTTTCCTGCTTTTACTCACATTTGAACTAAAGTTCCATCTCATTCCTAACCCAGAGTTCAATATGATGTTGCTCCACCTTTTGCTGTTATTGCAGCTTCAACTCTTCTGGGAAGGCTGCCCACAAGGTTGAGGAGAGTATTTATTAGAACTCTGGATCATTCTTCCAAAAGCTCACTGGTCAGGTCACACTGATGCCATAACCACTGCACCGTCTTGTGGCGGAATCCGGAATGCATGTCAAACTTAAATTTAAACCTGACATTCTTTATTGTACTTGTCTGTGTTAAAAATACT
>NC_050517.1:436957-490465 GCF_002922805.2 Oryzias melastigma
CATGCCACCACAAAGGTTTCTCCTGCCTCATCCATTTTCAAGAGACAGCTTCGAAATCGACTTGATCTGCTAAGACCACACAAGACAAGAGACTGTACACATGCAACAACAAAAGCAAAGAGAGATGAGAAACAAGTCAAAGCTACGAAGTTTAGCAAATGGTGACACAGTACTCGCTCGGAATTACCGAAGTGGTGAAAAATGGATCCCAGCGACAATAGTTGCTAAAACCGGTCCTGTGTCATACACCGTTGAAACCAGAGATCATCTAACATGGAGACGACATGTGGACCAGCTGCTTCATACCTCGGAGCTAAACATTGGCCCACATCTTAAAACATCTTTTGTTCCAGAGACTGACATTGGCCAGGAACAACTTTCTAGAAAAGAACAACAAGCGGAACCTCCGGATGATACTCCATCTATTTCCACACCGCCTCTGATGATTTCTTCAGAAAGTGCTCCTAGCCCGGAAGATTCAGCTTTTCAGGAAGACATTACATCTCACTCACCAAGAGGTCGTGTTTATCCCAAACGGAACAGACGGCCTCCAGATAGACTTTGTTTGTAGATTAGTGACTAACCCTCTACATTGGGACAGAATAATTCCCAGGGTTGAGTCTGGATTGGAGGTAGTCTACCCCCCTTTCCTAGTTTAGGATTTGTTTATTTTTGACATGTTAAGAAAGAAAAAAAAAAAGCATTGTCATAAGTTTATTTTGTTCAAAGAATTACTGAAGGAAACTGAGTATATAGGATGTTTATTTTGTTACAGTGACGTTCACATTAAGGGGAAAGGAATATGTTATATATGGATTGTGTGATTTTTGTCCCTAATGTGTTGCTGTAGCAGGCTCTCGCTAGAAGAAAGAGCACAGAAAGAGTCACGTGTAAAGTGTATAAAAAGATGGCGAATTAAAACACTCGTGTGCAGTTCAACTCGGCCTCCCGTTCTTTTATTCGAAGTTGTGATACCAGAAGGAGTACACAACATAAAGAACTTTAAATATTTGTCTTTTTGTACTTTCTTGGGAAACACAATGTGTGAGTGTTTAGTATCTGTGCTTGTTGGCATCTTGAGAGCTGGAGGAATGAGACAGACGGGTGAATCTGCATCACAGGTACTGATGTGGAGAACGATCAAACATGGGTGGACGGTTGCAGGCAGAGAATAATGGAGGGGGAGGGAAGGGAGAAGGGGGTGGAGGGGTATCACTTCTATGCAGACATGATACTAAAGACATGATTAAGACTAATGAGAGAGCGAGACACCACATCAGCATTGCACTGAGGAGCTTTCAGCAATGTCTTCAATTCAATTTTCTTTCACAATTTTTTTTAACCTTATGATAATATTTGTGTATTTTTTGCATCTTCAAAAAGACCTGAATGACATCCTAGACCCAGTCTACATGTTTTTACATTTTCTTCTGTCTCCTCAATGATCTTCTCTTTGCTCCTGAACTGAAGGTTGCAGCCGGGTTCCCCGAAGAAGTTCTCTCCAAGCATTCACATCCAAGATGGAGGACCTCCTCTGCTCCTATTCACATATTATATTTATGTGTACACTGGGTCCATATTGACTCATTTTGAATGATCTGTTTTGATCCAGTTCACTGACCTAAAATGGATCCAGAACATCTTTTTTCCAAAACTTCCACCAGTGTGACTCAGAGATAAATACCAGGTTGAACAGTGCAGGTGAAGTTTTCCAGATTCCTTGTATTCTTCAAGGTAATCATGTATAAATCAAATTTGTGTTCAAACAAGTAAACAAGAATGAATGTCAAATGCATTTACATTTTAGTTTGTTCACTGTTGTTTTTCCACATCAGAATAATCCAAAGGGAACATGATTAGAACATTCACACTGTATGGTCACATGACTTTGTAAATTCTGTAAGATTCTACCCTGTTTCTGTTTGAAAATGTAAACTATTATTTGACAGATTTCATTTGTTTAGTTTCCAATATTTGAAAGCTGTGGACTCATTTATCAGTGGAGGCTGGATGCACTTTTTAAAAACCTGAATCCATAACATCATAGCAGGTCTGAGTTTAGGCTCGGAGCAGGAAGACTCTTCAAAAGACTAAAACAAAAAACAATTCTGAGCTTTCGGAAGATTTCATTGCAGTAAACCACGTGCGCGCACACATCCTCGTGCACTTCTCTTTTGATAATCTGGGCTCCAGCGCCTCCGCGCCCTTCCCTCCCATCCCGGCTCCCAGAGCTGCCTCTCCGCCCTCCCACTTGTTCTCCCCCTCCATCCCTCCCTCCCTCCCTCCCTCCTCAGAGGAGCAGCTCCGTCTCTCTGCACTTGTCTCCTCAGTCAAGGAGAAACTAATTGGAGGGAAGAATACGCGGAAGAAGCGGCTGGAAAACTGAAGAAACGCAAAGTTTACGCGCTTCATCATGCCCCAGAAAGGTAAGCCTCTCCTCTCCCTCCTCTCTCACTCCATCAATGCGACGAAGCGCGCGCGCTGAAAGTTTCCGTTTGTTCCCCATCTGAGAAAGAACAAAAGAAAGAATTGGTCTGTTGCAAATATTTGCTAATTCAGAAAATTCTTTGAGCTTTTCTCCAACTTTTTATTTTTTGTGGCCGACAAAAAAGTTTCTCCTTCAAAAGTTCTCCCTCAGTTCTCCCTTTCGGGATCAATAACGGACGTTTTCTTATCCAAAAGTTACATTTAAGGTGGATTTAAGGTGGATTGCAGCAGCAGCTCCCCTCTGAGCCACTGAGCCCGAACCCGGCAGGTTCGGTTCGGCCGGTTCGGCCTCTGTGACTCTCGCGCAGAGTAGTAAAGAATCAGTAGTTTTGGAACCGTCCTGATGCGTTCAGGAACCCCGAACCTGCGCGCGGATGGAGTTTGGAAATGTGAAATGCGGGGCTTTGAGTTCATGAAGCTCATCTAACTGGACCTGAATAAACCACAGAAGCTGAAGGGAAACGGAGTTTACGGCAACAAACGAGGAAACTTTGCTGCGGTATGACGCACTTTTTGCGCGTATTTTTTTAATTAAAGGCTAAAATATTTAATATAGAAATGAAGCTTTAGTTCTTTATTTATTTATTTATTTATTTTACAAAATACACATTCGATCTCTGCGTTATTTTAAGACGAAAACAGAAGAAAACTAATAAAAAGAAAAAATAGAAAACCTTTTTTCCCGTTTTATGAAAAACAAAAAAGTGCCAAAATAAAAGAAGTGATGGTTGCTCTTTTTCCAGAAAACTGCCTCTGCAGGTCGGCATTCAGCAGGACCTTATATGATTCTCATGACCAGCACCGCAAAGCTGCGGGATCCGCAGGCCCCGCGCGCGCCTCATCCTCATTCTGCGTAAAGTTGCGGGACAAAAATGCGTAAACTTTGAGCCTCGCTGAAAAACACGCACGGAGGCGCAGATTTCTCTTTGTGGCGATTAAAGTTTCAGAGGCACTTTGGGAACCTGGGAAATTTCCTCGGTTCGGTTGAGAGCAACGACCAGTCACAGGCCCGCCGGCTTCCCTTGACCAGCGCGCCGGAGCTCAGAGGAGGCTGCGCTTTTATATAAAAAGCCGTATGTTATTCGCAGCACAAAAACTGATGGACATACATGTTGGCCTCACATAATAAACTAACCTTAACTCTTCATCCGGGTCCATGCGGCCAAGGACAAAGTTCCGCGCTGGCACACAATTTAGAAAATTAGGTCACTTTAAAATAGTGTTCAGTCCGTATTGGTTCAGCATCAGAAATTTGTCACTTTGACTTTTTTTGTTTTTGTTTTTAGTTCTTCTTGTTTTGATGGACGTCGTGGACGCGCTCTTGCTCCGCTGCTCCGCGCCTCTCGTGCGCTCTGTTCGCTCCGCGCTCTGACTCGTCCGCCGGTTCCTCTCAGCTCTTTTCAGGCTCTTGTTCGGGATAAACCGGGCTCCCCGCGGCGGTTTTGTGTCGCAGGCTTTTTAACGAGCCGCAACTAACAAGGCGACGGCGCACAAAGCCTGCAGGGCATTAAGTAGGCCGGGTCGGGCCGGGCCGGGCCGGGCCTTTGTGCTCCTTCAAGACGGCCTGCTCCTGAAGCCGCTGCTCTGTCAGGAGGCCCAGAACGCACGCACCTTCACGCAATTCCAGCAGACACGTTCCCCCACCGTCTGTATGCGGGCAAGACGGCAGGTGGAGTCAGGCTGAACACCTGAGAGAATTTTCCTTGGGTCGTTCAAGCAGGAAAGTCGCTCCATGCGCGCGCAGGTCTCCTCTGACTTTCAGCTCAGCCGACAACTATTTTCACAAATTCACTGAACGAATTAATTATACACTACTACAACGCTCTTATTTTTATTAAATAAATATTAGGTTATTTTTAATAAGCATCGCATTGATTTTCATCAGGTTATTTAAATAAACTCGTAAACTTTCACCCATATGTCACAAACAAAGTCTTTCTTTTTCCACATGAATGTGTTCTACATTTAGCATCAGGCACTCTGAACAGGAACTTCAGAATGGCTCCCTCGTTTATTCACTTCATGCTTTCTGCAGTCTGGATCTCAGCGTTAAACTTCAATGTTTTCCATCAGGCGATTAAAAAAGAGTTCTGATTGTGCAGTCTCCAAACAGAACATATTCAGAGGAAAAAAAAAACATCCCATAATGTGGTTCAGGCAATAGCCTGAAGATGCTCATCTTCTATCATTTATATTTCAAGATAAAAAGATACATTATTACAAAACATGAGAGTTTATGTCAGTAAAACATCCAGATTTATCTTGAAGTGAATTTTCCAAATCTGTCTCAATGAGGAAGAGGATGAAGACAAACAGCAGCAGTGAAATGAACACAATAACACACTTTAAACACAAGACATGAAGAAAGTTACATGTTCAGATTCTGCAGCTCCTGGAAAACAGAGAAGAATCGCTTTATGACTGAGTAAGGAGGAAAGAGTTCTCTACATATTCAGTTAGTGACATCTATACCCTGAAACCTTTCAGTGAGCGAGCATCACCTCACCCACAGGTGTGTCCATGAGTGTGTTTTTGTGCAGGACTCTGACCAACCGTTTGTGTGTCTGCAGACTACAGGAGTCCAGCCAGCTGGGAGACCGGGGTGGCCTCCATGATGCAGAACAGTGAGTTCTTCAAACTGCTCTTGATTCAAAGTCTGAGATTTCTTTTGTTCATAAAAAATCAAAACGAAAATTAGTTCAAGCTGAACTGCAGTTCCCTGCTCAGCTGAAGGTGCAGGTTCATCAGAGGGATGAGCGTTTGGCATGTTAAGACCTGGGTAACAGCAGGTTTCTGGGGTGAAAATGACACGAGGACGTCAGTGTGTGAGCTGGAAGTGAAGATGTCTAGATCCCAGAGGAGATCTGATCCTCTTTGTTTCTTCTTTTGAGAATATCTGTCTGCTCAGCATCTTTAGGTCACTGAGTCTCCCATGAAGTTGACAAAAAGACAAATACACCTCAGAGTGATTTTAAAAAGATAATGAGTTCATTTTCTCCTCTTCTTTCTTGTTTCCATCACTGAGTTTGGAAACTTCCGCCTTACAGTCCGGAAAGTCCAACTGAAAGAGATGAACCAAAACGAGCCGTTCTGACTCTGATCTAGAGCTTGAATGTTAGGTTGCAGTGCGGGCGACACCCCCAACAAGCTCAGATTAAATTTATTCTAATCACCTACACTTCCATTTAATCAGTTCTAATTCTGCAGAGAAACGAGGCTCGGAAGGTTAACAGCAATATTCATTTACTGAGGTCATTACTCAATGAATTAATACAGCAGGGGGAAGGGTTTGAAACAACACAAATAACTGAAGACAAAAATCACACAAAAGTGATGGAAAAGTAAACTTGAAATGAATGAAAGTGACAAACATCAGCAGAGATATTAAAGCGTTGGTGATGATCAAAGATGGGGAGAAAGTGATTTTCTAATAAATAAATAACAGAAACAGACAAAGATGCATCTTTTGTAAGAAGGGAGGATTCAGACAGATGATACTGATGAGGAGGAGGATGAAGGGCCTCCATAACCTCTCTTTGATACTCCCCCCACAAGTCATCAGCTGATCTGATCTGACCCGGTTCTGAGGTGTCCTGGACCCAAACTCTGCAGTCCCAAACACAAACTCAAGGAGCCTTTATCTTTCCGGTAAACTCTCTGAAGACCAAACGGTTTTTGGATCCATACTGTCAAGCCTCCTGCGCATGCGCGTCATGCGTAAACCTGTTCCCCATCCGAACCCACTGACGGGTCCCGCCGTCTCGCTCCGCGGAGTTCACGACAACAACAGGCTGCAGTCGGAGTGAGAGTTAATTGAAGTCAGGTGCGGAGAGAATGAGCTGATTTCCAGGGAAAGCTGCGGAGCGGCTCCCACAGGCCCACCTGCTCGGCGCGCGCGCGTCACAGGGATGGAGCCAAATTGACTCCATATGTCTGCACATTAATTGTGTGTCAGCAGAGGAGAGCCCGGCGCGCTCCTCTGGGGGATGACACTGTGATTAACATTTCTGCAGTGGCGGCGTCGCGCTCGCCGCGCGCGCTCGTGACGAGAGGCAGGATACATCTACTGTCACGCTCTGCGCACGGGCCACAACTGTCCCTGTAATTGAATTAGGCTGCAGCTCCTGGGCGGGGGGAGCGGTGCTGTCGGGGGGTGGGCCTCCTCTGATCAGCTTCTCCAGATGTGAGGGGAGGGGCCAGCAGTCCAGCCTGTGATTCCTCCATCAAGTCTGATTCCTGTTCAGCCAAATCCCCTAAAACCCATCAGAAGGTAAATGAAGAGTCAATTGTAAAATTAAAGACAGCACGTTTTTAAAAACAAGAATTGGATTTAACTGAATCTTTTTATTTTGTTGCCATAACCTCTAACATGATGCTAAAATTCCCCTTCAGTAGATAACATTTTAAGTCTAAAGTCCCCATAAAAGCGTCTCAGGTCTCAAACCAAGTCCACAGTCCTGCAGTCTCGTATTCCACATTGTTTTTTCTCTTGAAAAAACTTTATGAAGAGTCTGGGTTCAATAAAATGCCGTTATTGCCGTTTTAATGAGCCGTCTGGCATGTTTTTACAGAAGTAAAAAACAGGATTTACATTTATATTTTTTTAAAATTAAAATACATAATTTAACACTAATAATAATAATCTTTATTTATATAGCACCTTTAAAGATAAAAACCACAAAGTGCTGCACAGTAAAACACAGAATAAAACAGTAAAACACAGACTATTAAAATAGAGTTGAGAAAAAGTAATTGTAAAAAGAAGTTTTTTTTTTTTTTTTTGCTGCTTTTTGAAAAAAACAAACAAACACTGCGTCTACAGATCTGGGGCTGAGAGGAAGGGAGTTCCAGAGCGATGGAGCTACTGCTGCAAAAGCTCCGTCACTTAAAGTCTTTAATTTTGATAAAATTCTCAGAGGTCAGGATTCACACTTTGGTTTCCACTCTTCCCTGAAGGTGAAACTGAGACCAAAAGCGACATTTCTGAAAGCTGATTTGAGTTGTGGCAGCAGCTGCTGTCACACATTTCTGCCGTCCATGCTCTGAGTCTGCATGTGAAGTGAGGAAAACAGCCGACTCGGCAGGATATGAGCTGCAGTCGCGGCTGAGGAGATGACCTAATGGAGCATGAAGTGGACACTGTCCCATCTCATTATGTAAGGTCCGTGCATGCGTGTTGACTCGCTGCATGATTTATTAATGTCCTGTTGAGAGGTTTATAAATCTGCAATTCACTCCCCCCACATACAGCCATTAGCAGACAATAGACAATTGAAGGAGAGCAAATCTGTGCTTAAGCGGCGCCGCGTTGCAGCTCCGTCAGCACTCGGAGCAGTTCAGGCTTCAGATCCTCAGGAGGCCGCTCTGCTCCTGCAACGATGAGAGCGCTGCAGATCCTCCTCTGAGTCTGCTTTTCAGCAAAGACCGTCCTTAAAATGTTTTCAGCTACTTCTATCAAAATGTTTAACACAGATCTAAATACCTTCTAAAAGGGACTTTTCTGTCAATCACTTTTTTTGGGTGAAGAATTTATCTACTTTCAGAACCGGATTAATCCATTTTGGGGTCTTAGGGTTGCTGGAGCCTATCCCAGCTACTGATTGGCAAAGACAGGATACAACGTGGACAGGTCGCCAGTCTGTTGCAGGGCGATAACCACACACACACACATTCACACCTGGTGATCAAATAACTCTCTAGGCAGGCATTGCAGATTTACAGAAGCTAAATGCTAGCATAATGCTAATTATTTTTAGCTTTGATAGCTTTCTTACATTGAATAGTTATGAATAAATAAACCGGGCGTTCGTACCATATTCAAGTCTTTAGTGGTCACTTATGTTACAAATCTGCAAAACCTCAGAACTCATTTATTTGACAGGGACATTGCACATTAAAAAGCATCGCTGCCAATGCACCAGAGTTGGGTCGAGAGCTATTTTTCATCTGCTGTCCCTGGACTGATAAAAATTGTCTCCCTATAAAAACATAAAATTAGAAACAAAATGTAATACAAGAATAAAGAGAAAGAAAAACAGTAAAAATACACAACATTTTTAAAAAGTGAAATAATGTATGATAATTTCCCAAAATATCTAATTTTCTTTGTTACTAAAACTTAATTTGGCCATGAGAGGGTTAAACCCATGAATCCTGTTTTTGGACTGTAGGAGGAAGCTAAAGATCCTAAAGAAAACCCACACATGCACAAGGAGAACATGCAAAATTAACGTAGGAAGAACCCCGCTGAACCCTCTCGCTGTGAAGAATTTAGGATCAAATATTTAAGTTTTCAAGTTATTTTTTTAACCCTCAACTCTGCTTTAAACGAGGGACCTCTACATTTTTCAAATATAATATTTCTTGTATTTCTCCAAACAGGCAGATTTTACTATTACTTTGACATCTTAGAAGCTTCTTGGTTGAAATCACTTTTTTGCTTCTGCATCTTTTTACGGTTTGCTTTGTATCTTCAGATAATTTTGCTTCTAAATCTTGTGAATTATTACAGTTTTTATGTTTCCTTTAACTGTTTCATCTGTTAGTAGGAGTATAGGGAAAAATTGATTCAGTGATATTTTATAATATTTCTTTTGGTGATACTTGTAAAATGATGGCAAGACGATATTTAATTAAATATTCATCTTCTTCCGCTAGTTGTCAGCTCGGCACACTTTGAGAGGTCTGAACAACAAGACCAGCTCGTGTTAAATATTCAGTCTCAGTGGTTCAGTCAGCCTCACAGTTTTTGTTTTTATGACTTTTTTTTCTAGTCATACTCTTAAAAAAAGTGAGTGGTATCGTGAGATGTGTATCACAATACGTATCGTTTAGCCAACCCCTAGCTGTTAGCATTCACACATACGTTTCCACTGAATAGTTGTTTTTTTCTAGATTGTCTTCTAAAATCTTTAAACACATATTCTTAGAAGCAGCAGCAGATGTTTGCCCCTCGTCTCTGTTTATCTTCATTTTAAGGAGAGTCAGTTGGAAACAAACAGAAACTTTTGTGGATTTCCGTCCATTTTCCTAACCCGCTGTCTCCCTTTTGGGGTTTTATGGACATCTGGAAACAAGCTAATTCTCAAGCTACAAGGTGACAAAGCTGTTCTTGTGGTTGACATGATTTTTTATGAAGGTAGCTCCAGCAGAGCATCTACAGCAGACAGAAGAATGCATCATCCTGATGAATGCTTCATGCTGAGCAGAACCAGGATGGAGAGCAGCAGGACTGCCACATTAAGTTGATTGGATACAAGTGTCATGGATTTTAAGCTTTTACATCTGGATGCATTAACCTGACGGCTGGATTCAAGCTGCAGTCGTCGGGTCGGCTGATGCGTGTTCATCACCTCCACTGTGTACACTTTAGCATGTCATGTGATCAAGCAGCAGAATCTCAAAACATAAGGAGAAAAGAATTGTTTACTGAGCTAAACTTCATGTTAGCAATTTGATTTTGGTGATGAATCTGTTGAGTTTTAGATCTTCTGTTTAGTTTCAATTGGATGTCTTGCTGAGCCTTTGCTCTGATAGGTTGTTGGAGATCCCTGCTCAAACCCCGCTTTGAAAAACGCGTAGGTGACCTCCAGTGGAGGGTTGTACATGGGATTGGAGCCACGAACAGATATCTGGTGCACTTTAATCCTGGCACGGGGGATGGGTGTCCATTTTGTTACTGAAACTGTGGAACATCTTTTTCTGCTTTTGGGTGTCTGACGGGACTTTTCTCCCCCTTTTAGTTCGTTCTTTCATCTGCTTGGGGAACAGTTTTTATCAGTTTTCATTAGTAAAAGTAAAGAGTTTTGCTGAACTTTCCTTTGAGGGAGGCTAAGTTTGTGGTGTGGATGACAACAAAAAATCCGATTCGAGGAGTTGGGTCCAAAGATGTCCTGCTTAGATTAAGAGACTTTTAGTGGCTAGGTTGAGGGTGGAGTTTAGTTTTTGTCAATTTATTGACTGTAAGAAATGATTTCTGTTAGCAAAGACTCTTTAGTGCTGAACTTTTGAATTTGTTTCTTTAACTCGTTTTTTGTTGTAATGTGAATATTTGCGTTGCGTAGGCTAATGATGATTGGTCATTAAAGCTGTATTTAAACTCAAACTCTTTCTCTCTTTTCTCTTTCTTTCTCTGAACAGATGGGTTTCTGTCAAACATCACCACATTCTATTTTCAGTTTTTCTCAAACAAGAACATTTTTTTTGTAAATCAAATCAAACCAAACAACAAATGAGACTTAGACCCAATATGAATTCTCTTCTCCCTTTCCCGTCATTTAGCCCTCCAAACGCAGAGTTACGAAAAAATAGCGTCTCATATTTTGGACGTCACTTTCGTCAATGACGTCATCAATTATCACCGGTCTGCTAGTGTTAATGCGGTTTTACGATCGCTTGAACATACATTGCAACAGCAGCTTTATAACTTTAAAAAGGTCATACTACAACAAAAGTCATTACTTACCTTTAAATGTAAACGTCTCTGCTTTAGAGCGCGCCCACCGGAAGAAAAGCGCTTCTCAGTGTGATGCGGTTCACCCTCGCAACGGAGAGTGAAATTTTAAAAATACATGTTCCAGACACGACTTGCACTTAAACTGCCCCTTCAAATGGAGTGGAAGGGAGAAGAGAAGAATTCGCACTGGGCCTTAGACTTGGTTATATTTACAGAGTTTGCAACATGACTAATTATACTGAATTGTCAACCATAGTGTAGCAGCTCCATGTCTGATACTTTAGAAAAACGTTTTCTGCTGCAAGCAAACTGGGAATTTAAAAGTGATGACACAGACGAGTTACTGTAAACTTGAAAGTGATTATTGAGCGTATTATCTATTGTTTTATTTGGATTTGTGGTGGCTGAATTATCATGACAGCCATGTCGAAGCTTCTTAATTTCAGCAACATTTGAGAATCTACGAGTCACGTCTAAACCATAAATCACCAATCTGTCAGGAAGTGGTAGTGGAAGATCCAAACGCAGGAGACCAGGCTGGGTGACTGGAACTAAAAACATCTAACATGGAGAGACAAAACTGGTGATAAAACAGAACAAAGCAGATGAGCTGAGAAACTTAAATAGACTGAGGTAATTAACTGAAATGAATCATGACAAACCTGACACTAATGTGACTGAAGGACAATTAAAAACAGAACATGACCAAACAAAACTAAATAAAAGTCTACAATCCTCACAAATCAAGAAATCTTTGTATCAATAGCAACATGACATCCATGTATTAAGTAAGCATTTAGCAGTCAACAAAAATATGCATATCCCCAGCTCACCCGCTACAAGTGGCGTTCAATCCTCTGAGTGAATCAGCGCCGTCTAGTCAAGAGACTCAGCCACCACAGTGTAAATAATCAACCTGTCAAATAACAGCTTACACATACCACATACATTTGGATTTTCTGCTTTCAATCTACGAACATTTTCAGTTTCCGTTTACCTGATGAAGGTGAACATTTTCTATACTTCAGGTTTGTTATATATTTGTTTATAAAGTCAGATCTGATGGCGGTTGCAGTGGCGGAGCTCCTCCCCCTCAGGATAACCTGTGCTGCTGCTGGTGTTTGGTGGAGGGCTTTGTGGTCAGTCATGGTGTGTCCTGAAGGGCCAGCAGCTACAGCTGACAATGAAACCACTGCTGTTGTTCACTGATAGAGACACTCATCACTCATCGTGAAGCAAGCATCACTCTGGAATTAGAAAGAAAATCTTTTTTTTTTTTCTAAAAATGTAAAAAAACACTATGGTGTCTGAACTTTTTGGTTTGTGTGCACACAGGTCACAGCGGGGTCAACCAGCTCGGGGGAGTATTTGTGAACGGGAGACCTCTGCCCGACTCCACCAGGCAGAAGATCGTGGAGCTGGCCCACAGCGGCGCTCGGCCGTGTGACATATCCAGAATCCTTCAGGTACTTTGGGTGTGTATTGGTGTCTGTGTGCCACATGGTCTGAAGAGGTCTGCCAGCTGCCATCACAAATGTACACCTGTAAGCCTGCTTACACCAGGAGGCCGCCATCAGAGGCCTTGTGATAGACGATGAAGAAGAATCTTTTTGTTTTACCTACAGCAAACACAGACAGACTGATAGATCTGTAGATCCAGCAGGAATATGAGCCTTTTAGGGTCAGATCAGGATGCAGAAAAGGCTCAGACTGTGGACATGAGGCTTTTCTCTGATCAAGAAAAAACAAGAAAAACACTCAACATAGAATCCTAAAAGAACAGTTTTAAGCTTAAGAAGTCAGGTCTGATTTTGACAAACTCTTAGACAAAAGGGGGAGGGATTCACCTTTAGGTGAAAGAATAGACTACAAACAAAATGCAGGGAGAAATTTCCTCTTTCCTCCTCAAACGAGCTGAAATTAATGAAAAGGGAGATATTATTAGAATAAAGCATGACTTCTTTGAACGTTACACGAATAAACGTAAATGTTAGAATCTGAAAGGTGATGGGCTTTGATCAGGTGCAGAACCCTCTGGTGTAGAAA
Source organism: Oryzias melastigma (assembly GCF_002922805.2). Classification (NCBI taxonomy): domain Eukaryota; kingdom Metazoa; phylum Chordata; class Actinopteri; order Beloniformes; family Adrianichthyidae; genus Oryzias; species Oryzias melastigma. Next base: position 449,946 of record NC_050517.1, read on the forward strand.
GCTCAGAGTCTGAACACTGAAGGTGTGGATGGTAAACTTGTTTATCGGTTTTCCACCTTCCTCGAAGGCCAAAGTGTTTTACCTTCACAGACCCGTTCACACACTATTGGCGGCTCTGTTGTCAAACAATGGCGGCAACTTATAATTATCAGATTTTCTGGAATGATTTATATACAAATGGTAGCTTAAAACAAAAAAAAAACACACAACTCTGACATTTACTTGGTTAATTCCATTGAATTTGGTTGTATCAAAAAAGACAAAAGCATTCAGTTTATTTTTAACAATTTTGTAATTTTAGGGACATTTAATATTAATAAAGATAATTTTCTGAAAGAGTAGCCACATTTTTTGTAATTAAAAAGTGACCTCATGTTTTTTTATTTTTTATAAATCCATGGAAAAATACACAATAAGAAGGCTATACAATTCTAGAATTGTTTATTGACTTATCTAGATTATGCTTTAGTTACTTTTAATTTATTTTTCTGGACTTTTTTCTAGTTTTTTATTTGTAAGATGATATAGTGCCTTATGAATCGGGTTTCAATGCTTCAAATGAAAAAAAGAGTGTAATTCTGAATTTGTAGATTATATATATATATATATATATATATATAACTATGAGAGATAAAAGGGGGTTCAGTGTTTTACCCTAGGCCATCTGGTTGGTCAATGCAGGAATCAAATCTGCTATCTTCCAATCAGAGGTCAACCGCCCTACCCCTGCACCACAGTGGAACAGAGGATGTATTCTGAGGCAGAACAGGGTGGAGAATGAGGTGGAATATTGTTGTTAAGTATGGACCACGAACGTCTTTGTTTTCCTCGTCTGAGCTGGTATCTGGCCCAAAACTGTACGGCTGAATTGCTCCAATATTGCTCGCCGTTTTTGTTGCATCTGTCTGGTTAGGTTGTGAGGGGCTGTAAACTAGAGAGACTGTAAACAAAGGGATGATGGGAAATTAGCTCAGGCTTACTCTGTACCAACAGTCCTGACAACAATTTAGAGGAAAATTTCAAATGAATTACTGCTGCCCTGCAGAAACTATGTCCTAGGAAACGACACAGGCTGTTGTTATTTAGGCTAAACAGCATAATCATGTTTAAAAGCCCACTGGGAACGCCATAAAATTAGATCAAAAGATGATTGGAGTGGGAAACCTGGTTCTGAACTGGTGCTTCATGAATGAACTGAAATGACTCGTGTGTCTCTAGGTGTCCAATGGCTGTGTGAGTAAGATCCTGGGCCGATACTACGAGACCGGATCCATCCGTCCCCGGGCCATCGGAGGGAGTAAACCCAGGGTGGCCACCCCGGAGGTGGTCACAAAGATTGCCCAGTACAAGAGAGAGTGCCCGTCCATCTTTGCCTGGGAGATCAGAGACCGGCTGCTGGCGGAGGGCGTCTGCTCCAACGACAACATCCCCAGCGTAAGAGATTCAAGACTCAAAGATTCAAATGCTTTATTGTAACTGTCAGTACCTGTTAAATTGTAGGTGGTCCACCAGCAGCAATGCTCAGTGCAATAAGTCATAGAGGGAAATTGAAAATAAGATAGAATAAATAAATTAAAATAAAATAACGCATAGTTACAGTAACAACAATAAGAAACTGTACAGAGCCTTCTGTTTTTAAGAGGATGACAGCTCAAAGTACAGGAACCGCCAACCAGACTCTCAGTTAAACAAATATAAAAACCACCTTTAATTTGATTTAAAAAAAACAATGAGTGTGATAAGTGCTTTAATTCTGCTTGGATTATATTAAGGACAATGAGATTCCCCAAATCAGACAAAAATTAAGGATGTTTCTGAAATGTTTCCCAGCAGAGGCTTTTAATTTAAATGTATTTTTAAATATATTTCCTAATTTGAAGTCAAATAAACTTGATATAAGAGATCATACAATAACAGGTGAGGTCTACCTGAGAATGAAGGATTTATTTTAAAATAAAATATTTTTATGAAATATTTTTATGTTAAACAAGAATATTTTTACAATAAGCTGAGTGACTCTTTCCCTTGTCCATCAATTGAGTCTTCATCTTTCTGCTCATCTTCTGTCAGTCTATCACATAATTGTAGAAAAGGATGGAGTCGTGGAACATTGAGGCTTCCATAATAGTAGATGTTTGTTTGTTGGAGGGGGCTGGTGGAGATGTTCTGCTCTGATGGCTCTAGGAACAGTTTGAGATGGAAAATGAAAGAAAAACCAGACTAGAACAGTCTGCCTTCTGTCATGCTTTGACCCGTTTGGATCAACATTCTACTAGTTTTTTGAGACTGTGGCGAGAACTCATCACCCTGTTCCTCTTCCCCTCCAGGTCTCCTCGATAAACCGAGTCCTCAGGAATTTAGCCAGTGACAAGCAGCAAATGGGCTCGTTGGGAACAGAAGGGATGTTTGACAAACTCAAGATGCTCAACGTGCATACCAGTTGGGGGGGGCGCTCCAGCTGGTATGCCGGGACCACGCTCTCCTCCACAGGTAAGATGTTCCCTCTGACTGCCGTCACCCACAGTCCACCGTGGCGGTCTGCTCCTTGGAGCTCGTTTCGGTCTGCTGTGCTTCAGTTAGCTGTCAGTGTTCAGGTGTCCTTCTGGGGGAGGGACATCTCTGTGAGTACAGATGTTGACTCAAGCCTCTTGGGGTGGCGCTGGCTCCAGCTACATGTAAAGCTATACAAACAGGAACAGAAAAGATGCTGAGGATCAGAAATCTCAGTCTTTTCCTGGTGAAAGACGTTTTAGAAGTTCATCAGAAATTTGCCTCCGACTTGTGGGTGTCTCTGTTGAAGCGGAAGTTGGCTCTGCCAATTTCCCATCAGCCCTTTGTTTACACTCATTGACTGTATATACGATTGGACAGTGTGACCCCCTCCCCCCTTGTGTTCCAAACAGGAAGTACCAGCTGGCTCCAAGAAGCCAAACCCCCTTCTATAAACTTCTACAGAGAAATAAACAGCTATTACTCAGACATCACATCTGTCAGAATAACCATTCTTGTTCTGATACATTTTTAAGATAAGATAAGATAAGATGAGATAAGATAAGTTAAGATAAGATAAGATAGTCCTTTATTCGTCCCACGGTGGGGAAATTCCATTGTTACGGCAGGATTACAGATAGAAAAGGTCAGGCAATAAAAAAATTAGAAAAATTAAACAATTTTCATATTTACCAAGAAAACAAAGTTATAGTGCGGAAACAAAAGAAAATAAAGAGGAAGAAATTGCACAGTGGGTATAAGTACTGTGACAGAAACTGCACAGAGTATTTTTAAATTGACATTGGAGTAAAGTGTAAAATAAAGAGACAAAAATAAAGTGACTAACATCTTCTTGCTAATCCATTTTTTAAAGATATTTTTCCTTTATCACAAGATATTCAAGTTATGAACTGACGAATCAGATAGCTCAGTAAAAACACGTGGTGCCGGCTGGCCCCGCCTCAATCGTTTGATTGACAGATTCTTCCAGGCTGCTTTCAGTGGAAGGGGTGTGGACTTCAAACAATCCCACTCATGATTGGCTACAGTAGTTGCCATAGAAACGTTGACTTAGACTGACTACTGGTTACAAATGGCCGTGCCCGTATCAAAAATGGTGACTGTATTGGCGTAATTTAGTTGGAGCCGAAGGTGAGGCCTTACCTAAGGTTGACGTCCATTTTTATTTACAGTCACTCTCTCCTCATAGCTTATAGCACCTCACAAGCTCAAGCTGACATTAGCGTGGCAGAAAAAAGCGAGGAATGTTGGAGTTATCCAGTAGTACAGTTTTGAGTCAGATACCAGCTCAGATGAGGAAAATGAAGACGTTCATGGATCTATTTGTCCACAAGTGGATATATTAGAATTGGAGCGTCAGACTTCAGCCTGCTTATGTCACAAACCAGAGCTCCTGATCAACACGATTTGAAAAGAGAAATACTCAGAAATGCAGTTTTAATCTCGGATTTTTTTTACATATGTATTCTGTCAAGAAAAAAAATGCTACAAGAGAATGTTAAAAACAAAATTCTCATCAGAGTGGATTTTCTTCCAGACTCTGTGACCTTAGCCTTAAGCTAACATCTTGAATTTGTCGTTACCTGAAGAGGTGATGCTGGAGTAGCCAGCAGCGGTCCCGACCTCAGCAGCTACAATGATCCTGATCTTGCCCTTATGGCCTTATGGACTTATGTGCGGAGAGTTATTGGTTTTACTGAACATATCTGGTGCTCAATCCATCGTACTGAAAAGGTCTTGAGCGGTCTTCCTGTGAACTGGAGGAACCTGCTGAAAAACAGTTCTTAAACCGAGTCAGGCCAGATTGTATTTTTGGCCTTTCCGGTTTCATAGATTAAATCAGGCGTATCCATGACGTCTGTGGAAACCTCAGGAACTTGTGAAAAAGCACAAAATGGATTTTAAATTTGCTTAGTACATTAACTTCAAATATCTGCTGGACATAGATCCAAAAAACCCACCAACCTTTTTTCCTGTTTCTTTCCTTTTGACTGGTTAAGAAGTTGATTTTTATTTGACAATTAAAAGACATATTTTAAAGAAGTATAAAAGGGGACAGCTGAGGGGGTGCCTGGCATTGATTCCTCGCTGTCAGCAGGTGTGAAGCTATCTGATAGGCCAGTTTAAAAGAAGAGGGCGTGGCCATAGGCTGCTCCTGCAGCCGCTCACAGCTGTAGGAAGCAGATGTAATAGCTGCTGTAAAGAGAGTAAATGTATCAGAATGATTGTTCATGGGCACTGCCAAAGATGCATGAAAGTCTGGATTTTAAGTACTGGAGCCCAGCTCTGTGGTTGAGTTTGTTATTCGAGGTGGCAGTCTGAGGGCCACATTTGCAGCGAGCAAAAGTCTCATATGCCGCTCCTCCTCCATCGCTCTGGGATTACAACGGTGAAACAAAGCGGCGCTGCAGCACGGCGGCGCCGGCTGCGACGTGTGTGTGCGTGTCTGTGTCAGCAGGGAGGGGGCGTCTGCTCTCATTCGCCTCTCTTTCTGCCTGACTGACTGTGACACTGAGCAATGGCTTCATTCTGTTTTGCAGCCTCTGTCTGTTGGGGATAATGAATAATTAGGCTAGCACCACAAAAAACATGAGCACCGCTGGGAGCTGGAGTCAAGCTCCGTCTGCTCACAGCACAAGCTGGAGATCTCCACTCCGAAGTCACTTTGAAGACAAACCTGATCCCTTTATTTACCTTTATTTTATTGTACATATGTGTTTTTGCTCAATGAGTCAAAGTGTTGGAGGTTCTCCCACTCTCTGGTGATACATTACAAGGAAGATCTGATCTATTTTAATCTGGGCTTCAATTTCAATTGATTTTTATCAATTTTACCATGAAAAATAAATAAAACCCCTCACAGGGGTTTTTGATTTCAGCTCATGGCATTTTCAAACTCTCTAAATAACTGTCACTTTGAACGGTGGCCCTGAAGTGAAAATCCCACCAACAAATCATTCAACGCAAAAACATTTTAAAGATTACAACGACAAATAAAGAAGCAAAAAAAAGAAAAACATTGAGAGGCAACTTCACGTTTTAGAAATCAAAACAAAAGTCCAAAAAATGAAGATACATAAAAATGAAGCTTTTCAGAGAACTAAAGTAAATTCTAGTAATCAAAATGAAATGTTAACAATGATACAAAAATAAACTTGAAAGGTAGATAGTATGGGACATCACTGATTGGATAATAACATTTTTTCCCGTCATTGCAACTTCATATAAGGCAACAATTATGTGATTGTAAAATTGAAACGTTTTGTTTTTACATGTTTTGGTTTAATTTCTTTGGAATTTTTTTTGTTTCTGGATTCTTTTTTTTCTAAAATGTAATGTTTTTTTTCTATTAGTTGTTTTTCATTTTTAAATATCATCATGATCTTTGATATTTTTGCTTTGAGTTATTTATTGGAGTGATTTGGGCTTCAGGGCCACCGTACTTGTGGCCCTTTAAAAATGATAACTTTACCTTTGGATTACTTAGATTTCTTTTTGTTTCCTTATCTTTCTATCTTGCTATCTTGTTAATAATTATGTTTCTTTTTTGAACAAGCATTTGCATAGAAATGTCTTTGTCCACCTGTAGCCTAAACAAATCAAAACATTTCACTGAGGATCTGGAGGACGGTTAGACTCAGTCAGTGACATGTAGGACTTGGTAAGAGCGAGCCCCAGGCTTCTGCTGTTACAGCTGCTCTGTACCATTTTACTCTAATCACAAGGAGATTTTTACACTGATAAGTTGCAGATTTTTCAGTTTGTATTTTTTGTTCAATTTCCATATTAATCCACTAAATCTTCATTTTTCGGTGATCTGTCAGCAGTGCGTGTGTGCAGATGAAAGAGCTCGGAGTGTCTGGTAAAGTTGGATAAACTAACCTGTTCATAAGCTCTAAACTTAAATGAACTTTTCAGAATTTTCTAAGTAGTAAAGATAATGACAACAATTTCAACTTTCAAAAATGAACATGCAAGATATTTTTAATTGTCCTTCAAAAAATGTTTGTATTAATTTCCAACTACTTTCATTTTGTTGTAATTATGACAACCAAACAAAAAATGTTGCACCAAATAGTAAAATAATTAACTTTTAGTATTTAGCATGTGTTGTTGGGACTGAATTTTTTGCCAAACTTTTATTTTTTTTATTTATTTTTTTTACATTTGCGGTGACGTTCTTTCATGCATCAATGATTAAAAAAATACTTTTAAAAACGTTCACTGAAGTTCATATTTACTATGCTAATTTTTAAAAAATCATTTATTTATTGGATTATTCCTGCACATGGTGAAAACAAATAAAAAATATAATAATTAACGTTTCTTTCTTGGAAGAAATTATTAGTTTGCATTTTTTTCAGTTCAGCCAAAATTCTCATTTTCATTTATAATCAAGAGTGGACATAAACAAAACCGAAACAAAAAAAATAAATACAAATAATTTGATCGTTAAAAAAAATGAAAAAAATATCTTGATATCTTGTACTTCATTCACTTGAATTTCATGAAGAGAGCATTAGATTAACACATTCAGAACACAACATAAATCCACATATCTTCATGGCAGGAAAGGAGCCGTGAATAAGAATAAAATACTTACCGGTATTTAATTTCTTAAAAAGAAAACCAAAAGAAGCAATCCTAGATGGCTTTTCTGTCCCCACACACTAACTGCACATTACATATTTCTCAAGTTTTTTATTTACAAATATTCTGTTTGTACAACTTTTCATAATTTCCTGTTGAGCATTCCAAACTTTAACATCAACAAAAGAAAAACATGTCTCTGTAAAGCAGTGTGAGCAACATGAAGCTTAAATTCATATTTCCTTCTATGATTTTCTTCTTCTGAGGTGAAAATAAATATATTTTGCAGATTCTCTGGCATCTCTATTTTGAACTTTAAGCATCCCTAATGAATGAATTCCATGATGGGTCTAAAATGAGGCCTTTTCACGTGCCTTCCAACTTAAGCTGAGTCCACTTCAGAGCTGTTCTCCTCTGATGCTCAGTTGCTGTGAAAGTTCTCTGATTTCTGTCCTCAGATGAAGGACTCATTTCTCTTTCAGATGAACTCTGGTGTGGTTCACTTCAGTGTGGACTAAAGGGAACTAACAGGAGAAAATGACACATTTTAGAGAGCATCACACAGCAGATTATCTTCACTGCTGTTTGGGGTTGAGGATCCTCGTTCTTTTGCACCAAACAAGTGAAAGATGACAGGAAGTCATCATCAACAATTGTGTGTTTGTCTTCCTGTGATGCTGCAGAGTGTCCGCAGGCAGAAGGAAGAGAGAACAGCATCTCAGTGAATTCCAACACAGAAGACTCCGAGGAGACGCAGATGAGGCTTCAGCTGAAGAGGAAGCTGCAGAGGAACAGAACCTCGTTCACTCAGGACCAAATAGAAGCGCTCGAGAAAGGTGAGACGCGTGGTGTGTGAGGCAGACATGGGTCTGAACACACAAAGTTCTTAAATGTTTTCATTTTTCTCTTCCAGAGTTTGAAAGGACTCACTACCCAGATGTGTTCGCTCGTGAGCGTCTCGCTAACAAAATAGACCTTCCTGAAGCCAGGATACAGGTAAGCTGGGCATCCCATCATTTCATTAACAGTGTCACAGCAGAAGGACATGAGGAGGATTTGTAAGAAGCAATAATGGAAGATTTTGTGTTAGAATCATGCTCCAACGTTTAGGCTCAAATCTGTGCTGAGAGAATAGACTCACCGTTATTTATTCAAGCGTATTCTTGATTTGTGCATAACTTTGGAACCTTTTGATTTGTAACTCATACAATAAATTTTAAGTACAAAAATGATAAAATACAAAAATATATAGTTCACACATGCACAACTTCAAATTACAACAGCTTGAAAATAACAACATACATAAATCTTTAAAAATTACCCCCAAATCGCTTGTTACACAGACACCAAACCACATTTACGCACAATCAGATGTGACACTCTTCACGTCTCCAAGATTCCTGCGTAAATGATGTGTTTAAAGGCTGCTGGAATACTGGGTTATCAGAGTTTTCTTATCAGCCGATTGGATTGTGAATATTATCTGGTGACATCACTGCCCCGCTTGACCTGTGGGTGTTTAGAGGAGTCTGAAGCAATTAGTTTTAAAAAAAAACATTTTCATTTTTGAATGGCAAGGTGCTTTAAAAAAATCATATTTAGACTTTTTTGTATTAATTATCAGATTTATCTGTTAAAGAAAGTGGGAAAAATGTTAAGTTTCAACAGAACACAATTTAAGTTCAAAGTGGCTGAAGAGAAAATTCTGATGACTCAGCATTCTAGCAGCATTTAAACGCATCACCTACAGACACATGTTTTTCTTTCTCTGAGACGTTAAAAGAGTTTCACGTCAGATTTGTGTGTACCAAAGAATTTGTGCGTAATTTTTAAACATTTGTGTACATATTTAGTTTCAACTTGTTGTAATTTTAAGTTGTGCATGTGTAAATTGTATTTTTTTTTAATTTCGGAATTTATGTACTTATGCACAAAATGTATTGATATGAGTAACAAATATTTTTTTTAACCATTTACAAAGTTACGCACAAATCAAGAATTACACACACAGACCGGAGTGAGTCTATTTTCTCTCCATATAAATCACATGCAGGCAAACTTCGATGGAATTCCCTCCGAGTGTCGTCGATAAAACTGAGATGCTTTCACGTCCACCTGCAGGTTTGGTTTTCCAACAGACGAGCAAAGTGGAGAAGAGAGGAGAAGTTGCGAAATCAACGCCGGCAGATATCCAGCTCCGGCAGCCACATTCCCATCAGCAGCAGCTTCAGCTCCTCCGCCTACCAGCCTCTCCCCCAACCTGCCGCACCAGGTACCGGCGAGACGCCACGCCTTCTTCACCACCACAAACTGCAGAGCTCTTCTTTCAGGCAGCAAGAACAGGGATGCAAAGATCTCCATCAGCAATGAGAACATGTTCTTCCTTTAACCACTGAAGGTTTTTAAGGATAAACCATCCGACTGCTGTCGTCACAGACCACATTTCCACAGAGTTGAGATTCCCACCCCTCCTGAGAAAAAAACACGCTTATGTCTCTGAACCGCAATAGTTATACAGGACAGCAAAGGTATACTGGGGAATTTTACTTTATTTTGATAAAGAAAGCGTTGTTTCCGGGTCACTCCCCGGCTTCGTACCAGCAGCCTCCTTGTGGTCTGTTGTTCTCTGGTCCATTCATCCCTTTATTCCCGCCGCAGCAGGGGGGTGGAAAGACCCAGCGGAGGCTTCTGGACCCACAAGCAGAGCGCTGTTAGTCAGCGTGGCTCAGAATGACCATGTTTAATCACACCTGCTTTTCCGCTGCAGAAACACAAAGGCGCCTCCTTATTTAAAGGCAAAACTTTCATCCTCTAGAAAAAAGGGGCGGAGCCTCAGCTGTCCACTCGGCAGAAGCTCAGGAAGCAGCCGACAGTGGAAGACGTTAATGTAGAGACCATGACGAAGGAGAAAAAATGTATTCACTGAATGTTGTTTTTCTAAAGATACATTTTCATTAACTTTAAAACATCATTTTTGTATTTTTTGTATTACTTTTGCTACAGTTAAAGCATTCATTCTCTAACAATGGAATTTGATTTCAGTAGCTTAGAACATTTTATGGTGTTTGATGAGACATCAAGGCTGTTCACGTTTGTGGATCAATGCTGAAAGTTTTTATATCAGTTTTATTTTAATCAGGGCTGGGTATTGCCATTAATTTCCAGAATCAATTTGATTCTTTCGATCCGCTCAATTCAACTCTGAGTTTACACGGTTTAAACATTTAGATACATTTATTTTAGAAATACATTAATAATCTATCTATGTGCTATAAAGATATTCATATTGATGGGATACAGTTGATGTACTGCAAAATTTAGTAGTGAAATTTTAATGAGATTATTAACACCATATAGCGTTACAAACAGAGAAGCTTGTTCTGCTTCTCCTGGAGGGCGTTTCAGTTCGGCCACTAGGTGGCGATTGCGCTACAGCATTACACCTTATTCCAGAAGAAGAAGAAAGTATGAGCAAAAAATGTTTTAGAATTCAAAGGGTTATTAAAAAAAAATATTTTGGAAAATGTATGTCTATGAGTTTATAAAGATGTTCATTTAGTCAGCAATGTATGATTAGATCGACCCACTGTTAGCATTAGCCATCCTTTGGGAAATCCCATTATATGCTAGCATCAAGCTAGCAGATTTTAACATTATTGATCTATGACGCTTATAGATTAATCAGTGTTATCATCCCAGCCCTAATTTTAATAGTGTGAAGCTGGAGTTCCTGCTAAGACATTGCCTTGTCCTCCCTCTGCAGTGTCGTTTTCTTCGGGCTCCATGTTGGGAAGGTCAGATCCCGCTCTGTCCAACAGCTACAGCCTCCCAACCATGCCCAGCTTCAGCATGGCCGCCAGCCTGCCCATGCAGGTAAGACCCAGTAGTGTGTTAGACGAGCACAGACAACAGAAAAACAATATTACCATGTCATTTGAATGACAAATAAATAATTGAATAACTTGGCCCGTGTTAATAAATGTTCTTAAAAAAATACAATACATCTCACCAGGTATGTTACCCATTTAAATTAACTTACTTGGCAACATTTCCCTGAAATGAAATTCTTTTTTTTTTTTACAACAAAAGCATTTATATAGCAGCAAATTTAAAATATCTCTGAATTAGCAGAACTTTTCTCTGTGGATGGGCATTTGTCTGCTTATCAAGAGTAGAAAATTACTTAAGTTTGGGATTAAATTGATGTTAGGATATATTTTCCAAAAATAAGATCCTCCCTATGACCCAAAGTCATCTTTTGCCCATCTGAGCATTTGTGCACCTGACTTTTTGGATTGTGGGATGCAGTTTACTGCACAGATGTTTGTCAAAAGACACAATGTTTTAACAAAGGTCAGAAATCCACAGGTTGAAGTTTTGTCATGAAGACTCCTGTTTTTGTTGGACTAAAGTTTCCTTTTTTAATGGGTCAAATGATTGTTTGCTTCCAGGCGTCCAGTCAGACGTCTTATTCCTGCATGCTGCCCACCAGCCCCACTGTCAACGCTCGAAGCTACGACACGTACACCCCCCCACATATGCAGCCTCACCTCAGCAGCCAGTCTATGACTTCCTCTGCCACGTCGTCGACAGGTGGGTGGTCATGTGACGGAGTCACCCCATGGTGGATCGTGTTTAATCGTTGTGTTGTGCAGGCCAAATGTTGATATACTTTATTCCACAGTTTATCACAACAGCAAGACAGTAGAAATGTATGAGAGTGGTTTCATAGTTTCCTTTAACCTATTTGAGTGAATTTGATCATTTTAAAGACTGGGATGAAGTAGAAAATAGAGAAGAGAATCTAAGAAGGAAGAAATGAAACACAGTGGAGGAACTATTTAGACTTTAGACTTTTTTTTTTTAAATGAACTATTGCTTCATCATCTGGACAAAAACAAGCACTACGGAGTGAAGTTTCCTTTTAAAATAATGCTTGTTTAACATGTTATGACGATCACCTTTCTCCAAAAGGAGCTAGAGTGGAACGTGGTTCGTATGTGCACAAACTGCGCTCTCCTCCTGCTCAAGCCGTTACCATGACAACGCAACGCACCGCCCATTAAACAGTCCGCGTTTGTAAAAAAAAAAAAATTTAACTTAAAAATATAACAGCACTGAAGCTCTAATAAGTTATTAATATTTACATTTTTCTTAAATGACTTTTGTATGAGTGGGATAAAATGCTCCTCCAGTTGTACAAAACACAGAAGTAACCATCTGACGCAAAAATGACGCTTAAAAAAAAATAACGCGCTAAAATGTCTGTAATTAGTTAATCCCAATTAACGCAATCATTTGACAGCCCTAATAATCTGTATCACAGAACTAGACAACGGCCCAATGCTGAGCCCTGAGGAGCCCCACATGTCAGATCCACATGAACAGGTTTCTTCTGAACCTTCATACAAAAGAGAAGACCAGAAACAAAGACTGTTCCATAGAAAGTTTGATTTTAAAAATCCAAATTAAAATGGATCTCAGTGATTTTACACTGACAGGTTAATAAGAAATCTGTGAGCTGAACTGTGACATTACACCTGATAAAATGGGGACTAGTAAGTGAAGAATTCACCCTCTGACTCCTGAAAATGAACTTGAACAGCAGCTCAGTTCAGGTATTCCTGTCATGTTTCCGGGTTATGGTGACACCATGTGCTGTTCCTGCTTCACCAGGTCTGATCTCTCCTGGCGTCTCTGTGCCGGTCCAAGTTCCAGGAAGCGAAGCAGACATGTCACAGTACTGGCCCCGCCTGCAGTGATGCTGCTCCTGCAGTGGAGGTCATCAGGAGGGGCTCCGGCTCTGTGTGGGGGTGTGGTGTGAAGATCTGTCCGTCTTCATCAGCGCTGGGAGTGACCGACGCCGGACCTCAGCAGATGTGCTCAGACTGAGGAGTCCTGCTGCTGAGGAGCCTGAAGCTGCTGGAAGGATCAGATGTGGATCAGGTTCATCTGAGGCTGCATCCATGGTCTGCACCGTTGGAGAGGGGGTGTTCAGAATCCGCCTGGGGAGGAAAGGGGATCTGAGCAAGGAGCTGCCAAATGTGGAAACATTTCTGCAAAGAAGAGCTTCAGACAAAAAAACTGTTTAAGGACGTGCGGCACCCCCCAGCGCACTTGTGTACTTGTAAAAGGAAATGTGGACCGGAGTGTAAAAGGAAGGACTGACTGAAACTTGAAACATCTGCTGTGACTGTAGTTCTGCTTCCTGTCAGCAGATGCCCGACCCTTCCCTCAGACAGGATCTCATTGTCCTTGTAAGAAGTGTTTGGTATCGTGAACCATCACATGGATGCAACTTCCCAACGTGAAAGCTGGAAACGGCTGGAAACAAGTGGATTCAGTGAACAGAAGAAAAACTCATGATACAGTTTTTCCACATCTAAAAAATAAAATGAATGTTTGCAGATTTGGTTCTGACTTCGGGACATGTAAAGGTTCTGTTCTGTGATCTGAGGTGGTTTCCATGACAACAAATCCATTACTGGTCATACTTGATTGAGCAGAGAAGCTGGACTTCTGCTGGTGTTTAGGGATGAAGGCCTGAAAGCAGAAGAAGCAACTGAAGGACCTCTAAATCTGACCAAGTATTTGTCTACTTTTTAGTCTGAATGGACGCATTAACTGAATAGCAACGGTTCAAAAGTGATTTCCAAATCATCCGACATGCCAACACATTCTCATTCCCAAGTCGTCATATTGATACATCATTAAGGACCCTCCACGTCGCTTGCAGGGGGTCCTCAACTCGCCGTTTTTTGACGAGTTGGCTGTTCCAATTAAATCAGGGTTGTTTTGTCGGACACAGACCCAACAGGTACAGGTACCCCAACCCTAGCCTGGTCCGCGTCCAGTACCATGTCCGGAACCAGTACCACATCTGGAACCGATAATGATCCGCTACAGGTACCCTAACCCTTACCCGGTCCCTGTCTGGTACTGTGCCTGGAACCGTACCACATCTGGAACGAGTACCAGTATCCGCTACGGGTACCCTAACCTACCCTAGCCCAATGCACTAACCCTTACCCTGACCACGTCTGGTACTGTCAAGAACCTTACGACATCTGGAACGGTACGATCTTCATCCGCTACAGCACTCTTATCCTTGCCTGGTCCAAGTATGGTATAATCCCTGGAACCGGTACCGATACACGTCCGCTACCGGTACCCTAACCTGGTACCCTAACCCTTACCTGGTCCATGTCTGATATTGCGTCTGAAACCGTACCACATCTGGAACGAGTTCCAATCCGCATCCTCTGCCAGTACCCTAACCCTTGCCTGGTCCGCGTCTGGTACCATGTCCGGAACCAGTACTACATCTGGAACCAGTACCAATCGGCGACCGCTATCAGTCTACCGGTACCATAATCTGGTACTCTAACATTTGCCTGATCAGGGTATGGTACTGTTCCCGGAACCGGTCCTGATCCGTGCCCGCTACCTGTACCCTAATCCTTACCTGGTCTGTGTCTGGTACTGCGCCCAGCACCATACAAAATCTGGAACAAGTACCAATCCGCATCCTCTACTGGTACCCTAACCCTTGCCTGGTCCTCGTCTGGTACCATGTCTGGAACCAGTACCACATCTGGAACCGGTACCAATCAGCGACCGCTACCATAATCCGGTACTCTGACCCTTGCCTGGTCCGCATATGGTACTGTGCCCGGAAACAGTCCTGATCCGCGTCCGCTACCGGTACCCTAACTAACTGGTACTGCGCCCCAGAACCGTACCACATCTGGAACGAGTACCAGTCTTTGCTACCAGTACCCTAACCCTTGCCCGGTCTGCGTCTAGAACGGGTACCGTATCTGTATGGAACCGGCACCGATGTGTCTTGCACCAATCCGCGTTCGGTACAGGTTTACGTAAAGGTTAGGACACCACTGTGGTCCATGTCCCAGTACCAGACCGGTATTATATTGCGGTCCAGATGTTGGGGAGCCTTGACTTCATTGGAACAGTCAGCACATCAAAAAACGACGAGTTGGGGACACCCAAAACGGGAATGAGAATGTGTTGCAAAAGCAACAAAATTTCACTTGAAAGTAACCAAACATGAACTATTTAACTAAAACAAGCATTTTCTATATTTATTTGATGTATGTTTGAAAGAAAAGTCATCTTATTTCAAGTGTAAAACATTTATTTAATGAAAAAATGGACAAACATAGTTGGGAAGATTTCGTTTTGCAGTGTGAGAATTTCCTCGGTCCTTCACGCTGCTGGAGAGTGTTGACCCTGACCCCACCAGAGACGGAGGAACTGGATAAAGTCCTTATAATCAGATCTGGAAGAGAAAACCACATTTTTTTTTAAAGAAAGTGCTTGTAAAATTCAACAGAAAAGTGTGAGAAAGTGTTGATCTGTCTTTATTTTGTTGTTTAAATAACACTTATGATGTGAATGTGAGTGTGTGTAATAAAGTGAGGCCTAAACTCGAGGGGGAGGGGTTTAACTGAACGCGCAGAATCTGAGTCAAAAGAATGGAAAACTCCGCTTTTTCTCACTTCCTGTATTTTGTTTGTGATTGCCGGTCAACCTCTGTAAACGTTTACCACTTAAGGAAAGAAGCACAGCCCTCACTAAATAAATACTTTTAAAAAAAGCGAGAAATTAACGTTTCATGTACTGTAACTTTTCAACCGTTTACACGATCAACGTCATTCCAGTCGATTATGAAGGAGAAAAGCGGCTCACGCCGCTTTTCTCCTTCATAATCGACTGGAATGACGTTGATCGTCTTAACAATTAAAAAATTACTGCTGTGACCATTAAATAATAATTCTACACACCTGCGTTTGTGTAGAGTGGTGAGGAAAGGACGCTTAAACTGGGATTGATGGTCTGTGATGTTGGCAGAAGAAAAGGCGACAGAAGAAGCTGAATGATTGTCTGCAGATGAATGCAGGAGCAGCCATTCATCCCCTGACAGAAACAACAGCTCGCTGTCAATCCCTCAGCCATTGATTTCTTCACACAAACACTCATCATTTACATTCTAATTAAAGTCATCGCCGTGCTGATCATTTACATTCTAATAGAAAACATTTGCATGGTAATCAGAACCATGGAGACGTGACAGCGAACACGTGAAGACGTGAACGATAGATGAAGGAAAAGCAGATTCTGATTCTTTTTGACATTTTTATTTCAAGCAGAAGAGACGTCCGCATTGTGCAGAGACGTCCGCTGTGACGAAAACAGCTGACTGACGGAGCCAGAGGTTGTGACCACTATGATGCCTGTCAGCTGTCAGTAGATGATTATTTCATCAAAGAACAAATCGTCTCAAATCTATTCATGAATGAAGAAAGTTCTGCTCCTCCTAGAGTAGTTTCACACAGTGAAACGATGGAACAGTGGGAAGGCCGTGTTTGAAGCTAAAACTGTGTCAGAACACTTTACAACACAGAAAGGCAAAAACATGAGGCATCTTCAACCTGCAGATCCCAAAAAAATCTTCATTTTTATTAAAAAGTCAAAAACAACTAAAGGTTACAAAAGAAAGCTATGTCAGAAAAGTACGATCCTCACCCCCACATCACTCAAAAAAACAAAAAACTAGACTAGAAAACAAAAAAATGTAACACACAAAAAAATAATAAACGCCAGCCAAAAAACCCAAAACACGACTTGAAAACATAAAGTTTTCAAAATGTACAAAAATGCTAAAAAATTACTAAATCCCCCTCCCCTCAGGTAAAAAGTCTGGGTGTCTTCCTTGATAGTCCTCCCTTCTTCCAACCCTCCATCAGTAACATCCTTAAACAGTTATTTTCATCTGCACAGTACAGATCGTCTTTGTCCCTCCCTCACTGTCCACTCCACTTCCATCTTGGTTCATAGTCTGGTTACTTCACGCCTTGATTACTGTAATGCACTTCTCTCTGGTTAACCTAAAAAAAACCCTCAATAAACTCCAGCTGGTCCGGAATTCAGCTGCTCGCATCGTTTCTAGAACTTTCAGCACATCACCCCGTCCTCCATCAACTCCACTGGCTCATCATGTACAGATCACAAAATCATGTAGTGATCCAACATCATGTAAGGATCACAAAATCATGTGATCCAAGATCATGTAAGGATCCCAAAATCATGTTAGGATGACAAAATCAAAATCACAAAATCATGTATAGATGATAAAATCGTGAAGATCCTAAAATCATGTTAAGATCACAAAATCAAAATCATAAAATCATGTATAGGTGACAAAATCATGTAGTGATCCAACATCATGTAAGGATCACAAAATCATGTGATCCAACATCATGTAAGGATCACAAAATCATGTGATCCAAAATCATGTTAAGATCACAAAATCATGTATAGATGACAAAATCTTGAAGATCCTAAAATCATGTATATATGACAAAATCTTGAAGATCCTAAAATCATGTTAGGATGACAAAATCAAAATCACAAAATCATGTTAGGATGACAAAATCTTGAAGATCCTAAAATCATGTTAGGATGACAAAATCAAAATCACAAAATCATGCAAGGATTACAAAATCATGTTAGGATGACAAAATCAAAATCACAAAATCATGTATAGATGATAAAATCGTGAAGATCCCAAAATCATGTTAGGATGACAAAATCATATGATAATCAGAAAATCATGTAAGGATCACAAAATCATGTACAAATCACGAAATTATCTACTGATCACAAAATATTTACATGACAAAATCATGTCTAGATCACACAACCATGTTCGTTTCTAGAACTCCACCATTTCATCACATTACCACTCTTCCTCCAGCAACTCCAGTGGCTCATCATGTAGAGATCACAAATCATGTAAACATGACAAAATCATGTTAAGATGACAACATCATGCACAAATCACAAAATCATGGTCGTTTCCAGAACGCCACTGTTTCCCAGTAAAATGATGAATATGATTCAGACTTCATCTCTCCACCTTATCTATCCGATCCCCTCCAAATTTACACTCTATCTCGCTCTTTCGTCTTCTTCTTCTCTGCAGCACTCCGTACCCCCCCATCTGACTGGTCATGGGGAGCTGAGCCTTCAGCCACTCGGCCCGCCAAATCTGGAGCTCTCACTCATTAACTCGTTCTCCATCTTTAAATCCAGACTCAAAACCCGTCCGTTTGAATCTCTCTTCACTCTGATTTTATCACCCATCCATCTATTGGCTGATTTTATTGTGCTCCTGTTTTATTGTGTATTTATTCTTGCTCATTTTTTTGTTCTGTACAGTGTATTTGACTGGCAGAAAACGCACTTTAAATAAAATTGATTATTATTATTAAAAAAAATAACCCACACACAAAAATATTAAACACAGCTTAAAAACACAGATTTGACACGATCTTTTCTAAAACACAAAGTAAAATTCTGAGTCTAAAATGTGGGCTGAGAGCAGAAACATCACCTTTAACCTTAGTCTTGTGTTAGGGTCCATAACGACCCGTTTAAGTTTTTAATTGCAAAAAAGAATCACTTAAAAATAATTTATTCCATTAAGGTTTTTTGACTTTTTCGGTAACCTTGGTCTAAACTAAATTACTTATTTCAATTTTTTATTCTAATATATTCTGGTTCAAATTATGTCCTTCTGGCGTTAGGGTCAGTTTTGACCCATTTATATAAAACAGATTTATGAAGTAATAACTACAGCCAGAATTTAGAAAATAATAAGGATTTCAGCCAACACACTGACAGTCACCTCCTCCCCTGACCATGTGAGCGTCAGCGGATGCTCATTCATCCAGTAAAGCTCCAAAAAAAGCAACAAAAAAAATTTCTGATTTTAATTCTTTTGGAAGATTTAAGTGGTTTTATTAGTCTGATTAATTTGTTTTGTTAGTTGTTTCCATTTTAATGTGTTTGAATTAAAGTTCTATTGCTGACAAAAATAAATCTGTATTTTTGCATGTTCTTGAAGAAAATATATATGGGTCAAGACTGACCCATAATGTGATAGAAGTTAGAAGAGTTCATATTTTAAAATTAAAAATGTAGATCACGCAAACTAATTTTAGTGATATGTTCTAAACCCTCAGTAAAATTGAAGTCACATACTAAACTTTGTTTTATTGATATGATTCTCTTCAGGTCATGTTTGATGTTTTTATTGAAATACTTTTTTAAAGGCCCAGAAACCCAAAAAAAAACGTAATAAAACCAACATTTCCATGGGTAAGGAAGCCTAACAAGATAAATGATATTGGTTTTAGTGTATTTTAAAGCTGATTTGGGTAGAAACTGACTTTGGATGGTAACAGAAAGTTAACACGAGGTAGTTTAAAGATGATTGACATATCACTGGATATTTGGAAGAAGGATGAGACGGTACCTGACCTGCATGAGCAAAACCATTGTTTTAGAGGCACAGAATGAAGCTGACTTACAGGAAGAACAGAAACTTTTAGGGGATTTTTTCTTACAATGCTAAAAAACAAAACACTTCAGTAAGTAATGTTTATTTCACTCAGAATTTCTTTATCAATATTTAAAGTAGTCCTAGTAGTTCTCCACTGATGAGGCTCTGTAGTGTTTTAGTCACATCAGACCACAAAATGAAGACATGAAGACGTTGTAGTGCAAAGTCAGAGCAGCAGATCCACCTGTAGTCCCAGAGGAGAATAAAGGAAGCTCTTCTTTGCGATACTGTAGAGAAACTGTATCTCACTCAGATAAAAAGGACCTTAAACTCCTGCATTTGGGTCACAACATCCGAGTTCTTCTGATAGATGGTAAACTGTAGAGCTTGTGTGTGGATCTTCTGAGTGGAGCCTTGTAAAGGCCTTTGCTCTCTGTATTAGAAGCTTTTTTGGGGGACAAAGGCAGGTCAGGCTGCTCTGCACATCAAATGCAGAGGTCAAACTGATCCACGTCTCCAATAGAGCGGCCGATCTGGGCCACACACTGAACACAGCTAATCTGAGCCCGGCTCGCTCAGACAGACAACACAGCAGACTTACACCACCTCTGGCAGCTCGAGTGCTCCTTCTCTTCATGGCTTTTCTCTTCTTCTTACCCTCCACTGTGGCCAATCTTCTTACACCACAATAGCATGGAGGATCCCTTTGGACTGCAGCGCAGCAGCGCAGCGGCGTGGACAATCCCGTCTGCTTACAAAGCACGACATTCTCTGCTGCTCAGCTTCAATTAGCTGTGCTCTGATACATCTCAATACAGCTCCAATACGGCTCCAGTACAATTTAAATATGGCTCAAAACATCTCAATTCAACCTCACTGCTTCTCAATGCAGCTTCAATTTTGCATCCCCACATCTTAACACGGATCAGTTCCTCCCAATGCAGCAGCAGCAGATCTGAATTCAGGCTCTGCGAGGCCTTTCAGCGGCTCCCTCCATACCTGTGGCAGGCTTCAGCTTGTTGTCCTTGTGCATGAATGAGTGACAGAATGGAGGGAATTCCAGTCGAGACGCTCAGTCAAGAATTCAGCTTGACTCGTGATGATGGGAGCTTAACGCTGACTTAGCAAACTGAATGGCTGTCAGAGCTGCTGAGTGGAGTTTGCTGCTGGCTCTGCGCATCCTCGGAAAGCGCCGTGGATCAACATCGACGACAAACAACGTGTGCCTCTGTTTACTGTCCTCTCCGCCTCTCAATGGGAGAACAAACACTCTGACTAAGCTTGTAATTACAACGAGGAACGTATTCAAAACAGGCAGCAGTGCTTCTTTCCCCTCCATTTAATGGTTCAGCGTCATTGAACACAAGTGATATTCAGTGTTTTGTTACCGGATTACCGTCGGCACAAAAAGGTCTAAAATCTTCAGCTGTAATGAAAATTTCTGACACAAACCAATGGAGCTCCTGTTTATCAGCAGCTGAAGGAAACACAAACTTCAAAGAGATCCGTCATCTTTAGGCTGGACTTTAGTTTTGAAATCAACAAAAGTGCTTTTCATGTTCCAGGTCTTTGTCACTCTGGTCTAAAAAGCTGCAGACGTGAACGTTAAAGCCTGATGACATTCAGTATGTGTGCATCAAATGTCAGCAATTTTCAAATTAAACTTTATTTATAAAACACTTAATTCTAGTGAAACACAAAGTACATTGCAGATTTAAAACATCTTTAATATATATAAAAACCCACACTCCCCTTACCCCCGACTCAGGCCCAAAGAATTCAGACCCAACAAAATGAAACATAAAGACAGAAATAAAACTCAAAATTACAAATTTGGCCTAATGCTGATGTTTTATGAAATTGTATTTTTAGGAACTGTCCACACCAAGGACCCCCTCGTGATCTCAGAAGAAGTCACCACAAGCCCCCCCACTCCAATCAAAGCAAGCACCAACCCAGTCCCAGGAGACCCCACTACGGCGCTGTGTTCTACGAGAAGGGTTGGTCAGCGAGGATCCCCATGAGGAAATCCTGAAGTTAAAGAAAAATGTAAAAAGACGAAAGAAAACCAGATATATAGCATTCCCTGTGATCATGCTAGTGTGAATTCTGGTAGCTGAAGATGCTGAAATTGATAGCTAGAAAACGTTAAAGCTGATAGCAAGATAAAATATTAGCCAAAATAGCCTAAAAAATGGTAACATGTCTAATTTAGCTAAAGCAGCTAGCATGTAGCTGAAATATTAGCTAGACACCAAAATAGCCAAAAAAAACTGAAAGAAATCCTAATTAGCAAAAACAGCTAGCAGCCAGCTGAAAAAATGCCGAAATTGGCTAAAACAATATTTCAGGTGAATTAGCATTTACCTGAAATATTACTCCAAAATGTCTAAAAAGCTAATGCCAATATAACAGCTAAATTCCAGAATGTCTCAAAAAACACAGTACATGCCAAAACACCCAAAACAGTTATTATATTAGCAACTAAAATATTAAATCAATCCCAAATTAGTTTAAAATAACCCTTATACATGTATTTACAGTACACAGAGGTAAAAAAAAAACATTGAACACACTCAAAACACCTTTGGAGCACCTTTTGATAGCTGAATGAGCTGAATAGGTGAAGGGGTTGAAGAGCTATGTACATCTAAAAAACGTACAGAAGTAAAATATTGCCAAAGAAATAAAGACTCAGCATTCACACAAATTAAAGCATAGAAGGAAGATCTAATAAATAGACCTTAATTGATAGGGAAACAAGAGCCAAACCCAGATGAAGGCTGTGAGAAGCTGATTTATAGCAGGAACTTGAACAACCATCATCAACCCTCGTGTTCTGGAAGATAGAGAAATTTACATCAGTGATAAATATGTAGACTTCATATGATTAGGGAACGCCCTGATCTATCTATAAAAGGAGAGTTTCGACAGAGGGCGGTTCAGATGGAGACTGGTTTCAACATTCTATGTCCGTTCTCACAAGTAAAATCTGATTTCTGACCTCTCTCTCTTGTTCTTCTTGTCACAGAGAAATGTTTCAGGTGGTTTAAACCTAATATTTAAAGTAAATTTAAATGTTCACAAAAATAATTGACAAAAAAGGAAAAAAGTATTACATGAAAAAATATTTACACATCTCTGGGAAGCTGTTCAACAGGTGAGGTCAAGAACTATTGAATGAAGTTTTAGTTCTACCTTTTGGAATTACTAAAAGCCTGTAACAGAAAACCTCAAGGTCTGCGAGGGCTCACACTTTAAAATCCTACCAGAAAGACGGCTCAAATTTAAAAACAAAACAGTTTGGCTTTGACTCTGTTCTACCTGCTGGGTTAGTGAACCACCAACAGATCTGGCATGTATTTGTGATCCACATCATGAAGTGATTTGTAAAAATGTTCTGTAAAACCAATTTTATGACTCAATTTATGTTGTGTTTCCAACTTTGTCAAGAAGTTTGTCTTAGTTAAGGACCATCGTTTGTTTCAGGGTTGTAGAAACTTCATAGTGTAAAAAACTGAGATTAATATTACATTTTATGAGGCCCCTGCAAAGCTAAAAGCAGCCCTGGTCTATTAGCTGTCCAGATGTTGAACAATCAACCACCTGAGAGAGCAGCACAGTCCCATGGAGCGGTTGATTTGGCTGCAAGTAGCTCTGAGACTGAAGAGAGAAAGAAGTCCTGTAAGAGGCTTTCCTGCACACAAAGGACAGGGAGGTGATGAAGACGTCCAGCCCACCCTGCAAACTTAAAAGCCTGACCTCCAACAAAAGGCTGTGACAGCACATCTGATCATCAAGTGTCTCAATAAACCTTCTGCACACCAGATCAACATCACCCACTGGGACCTTTTGTCCCACAGACCCGTCATCCCAAAAAACTTCACACATGAGCCTTGCAGTCACAGCCTTTTAAAAGTTAATCACCCGTGATAGAAAGCCTCAAACTTTTATATTTTTTAATGTAAATTCAATGCCAATTAAAGAAACAAAACAAAACAATGGATTTGCCTGAAGTTTTGTTTCTGAAACGGATAATCCCGGAGAACTGGTCCCAAACGCCTTTAATTTAAAAATAATCTTTGCATCTCTTTGGAAGAAAGTTTGCTAAATGTTAACAATGTCGTCATATGAAACATGTGGTATCGTGATACTAGAAACAGATAAAATAAGAAAAAAAGAAGTTTGTAGTATCACAGACAGATGAGGTGCTAAGCTTCAGTAACTTTCTGATTGGTAAAAAGTCCAGAAAGCCATTGTCATGGTAACAGAAGTGATTGACAAGCTCACAAACACTGAGCGAACGATGAGTTCAGTGAAGCTCGTAAACAACAAACCAATAGTATTATTCTGGATTCTGTCTAACAGTTAGATGATGCTCAGCTGCAACTTGCATAATTTCTGTCTATCAAATGATCATTCTGTTGGTGAGAAGTTTGCATACACGTTTGTCCATTTTAAATCCCATTCTGTGATTGAAACATAGGTTTTAAAACCTTGACTGGATTGAATTAGCAGCTCCTTAGAATCCCAACATGAATAAAAATCTAATAATAATAACCTTGTTAGGACTTTTAATTCCTCTAAATAGTCAAGTTTGATCGTCTTCTCCCCGCCATCGCTGTATGAGCTTTCACCGTCGTCATCCGAAGCCCCTGTATCTTCAGATGAGTAAACCTCCGGTTCAAACTGGCAGGGCTGTACACCCTCCGAACCCTGTGTCGTTAAAATTCCCGTGTTTGATGAAGGCTCATCACCTTCATCCAAAGAAATATCCGCTAAATCGGGGTCTATGTCGCTTCTCAAACCCTCCTCCATTGTTGTTTACACTCTGGGATCCCTGAAGTGACGTCACGCGCAGCCCCCGCCCATCACCACCTATCGCCCAAATTTAAAGCTGTGCACGACCATAAAATGATCAATAAAATCGCGCTGGATCATTTTAAGTGAATATGAATAATAGATCTAATAATATTTTTTCAGTTTCATTTATTATTTGCTGCCAGAATCAACAAAGTGCTGGGCAGTCCAAAGCAGTTACATTTTAAAATGGTCACTGAGATTTTTTTGTCAAAGTAATAGATATTGAGTCACATACATGTAGTTTGAAAGACATGTGTTCTTAAATTATAAAAATAAAGCAAACCGCTGAGAAATAGCAGAAAAAAAGGATTGACATGTGAGAAAACATCCTCAAATGCTGCATATTTTGCTGCAACAAACAGACACGAGCTGACTAACAGTCTGTACACACAATATCCACCTCACAGACAGTGTGTTGTCATCACTTAGCTGTTGAGTACAGTTGTTTTTCTTCAGGTCTTGGGGGAACAAAGTGACATGCAGAAAGAACCCAAGAGGCACTGCCTGGTCTCAGCCTGCCACACACATATCCAGACACGTGGCACACGCACACAATCGCACACACACTAAGGACAACCATTCTATATGCTTTATCGCAGAATTTGTATAATATCGCAGACAGACACACCAGGTTATTGTAGTAGAAATGTAACGACAAAAAGGCAAGTGAACTGAATGTGATCACTGAAGATACCTAAGCCGTTTGCTTATCGTGCTGAAGCAATTGGACTAATGCTAAAGTAGTTAAGACGTTGAAGTTTGCTAAAAGCAGAAATGTTTACTAAAATGCTGAAGATTTTTGGATAGAATACAGACGTAATTAGCTTAATGTTAAAATAGCTGAAGGATTTAAAAGCTCCTGAGGTAAAAATGTTGAGTACTTTTGCAAGTAAAGCTCGCAAATGTATGAAAATAACTTAAAATACCAGGAAAAAAAGGCAGAAACTTTCAAGTTCCTTCATGAATTAGATAAAGAACCAAATTTCCAGGTATTAATCATGTTGTTTGGTTTCCTAAAGCAAAGCTAATACTGCAGGGAGGCAGAGAGTTGTGTAACATCTGGAAGACAGTCCAGTGAAAATTGTGTTTTTAACTTGTTTTTGTAGCATTTTCCCATGAAGGAGGACAAATATAAAATAATTTAAGATCAAAACTACATTTCTGACTATTTCTTTATTCACATTGTGTTGGATCAGGAGCAGACGAAAACCCGCGGATTCAAAAAGTTGGATTTGTGACGCAGCAACACATTGCCAGACATCATTGAGGAATGGAGGTCAAGGCTAACGTGAAACAAGCTAACTCTGGATCTCAACTCATCCTTGAACAAGCAAATTCTGTCAAATTCCCGCCGAGCTCTGCACGTGCAACAAAAAAACAAGCCAGTCTGTACTAATTTAATTTGTAAAGATATGTGCCCTCTCAGTGTGGTGGAGAACGAGGGCTTTCGTAACGTGGTGCACATGTTGGAGCCCCGTTATGCCATACCATACATGACGGACAGTGCTAGACCCAGGATATACAAACAGGTTAAAGAAACTGTACTTAATGAACTCAGTTTGGCTGAGAGAGCGGCGATGACGTGTAATGCTTGGACATCCAGGTGCACAGAATCATACGTAACCATCACAGCTCTTTACATCACTGACGAGTGGAAGCTCTTTTAAAATAAAAATAGTCTGGTATAATTTAAAAAAATTATCGGGATATGTATCGTGACTTTCGTATTGGGATAGGTATCGTATCGCCTGACTCTTGCCAACACACACCCCTAGAAAAAATGCATTTAATCATTTGTTTTTGACTTTATATTTCACCAACTTCTGACCTTTGTATGCAGCTTTGTACAGCTCAGGCGTCACAAGATTTTGTTGATTCTTTGTCAGAAGACTATAATAACTATTTAGACTTTGGTGTGAACATTTTGTCCAGAGTGTGCATGACATCATCATCTGTCCAGCAACAGAGCTTGTTTTAAAAGGCTGAGAAGCTGCAGATTCTCTCCTCGCATCTTTCTAGCGTGTATCTATAAATACTCTTGAAACCGCTTGACAAACATTTCTTCATTTCATCGCATCAAACAAGTTTTCATCACACGATTTTGCTAAAAACTGCATAATCATGATTAAAAGACGACTGAGAACGATTTTAAAGAGGAAAAAAATATAGTTGGCATGAAACTTTAAGACTTTAATTCTGTCTTTGTTTAAAACATAAATCTGGTCCCTACTTTATTCGGTTCAATGAAGATACAATAGTCACAAAACCTGGCTGATTCAGTCATGCATCTCTTCCACTGTTCATTTTTTTATTTTCTGTTTACAACTATTTACAGAACTCCTGACTAAATTAAACCTTTTGTCATTTGCAGCCTATGCTGGAAATATCATCAGGACTTTTTAGACTGACTTTTATCACACATTTTCCTAAAATGTGACTATAACATGATGAAAATCCACATCTTCATTTACGGATTCACTGTTTCTCAGAGCCACAAAATGACAGAGAGCATGAAAAATGAAGATGTAAAGATGGGAGAATAAAGCCTTTGGAACATGCTGGAAAACATAATAAGACACTGGTCCTCATAATGTGTTCTGCTAACCTGCTGTGTGCTCCGTCAAAGGCAGAGGTACAGCGGCTGACAGGCCCGCTGTCCTCTGGGCTTCCTTTTATTCTGACAGTGCATGCAGACGACGAGCACTTAATGATAGAACATTTTCTCCCTGTCATCAGGTCATGTCTAAAAAGCTGCAGCTGTCAAAGCTTTGACGCCGCCTGACTGTCAGGAAACGGCTGCGGTTCTCATTGAGGTGAGGCTTCCGGCTGCACACAATGCTGCTCATCACGTAACCGTGGACTCGTCTCCTCGCCATCTCCCTTCTCCTTTTATCTTAGTGCCCTTAAAGGGGAGAAAAACTGCACGTATGTAGGACTTGATGGGTGTGTGTAACCTGTGGAATGGCTGCTTTTTTCCTCATTTTTATTTTTTTTTTGAAGATGGAAAATTTATGTGACCACAACAAAAAGTCACACAGGTCTTCGAATGGCTTATAAATAATTTAACATTACACATTTAAAGTACAGAACTTTTCTTAGAGTACAATAACCAAAGAAAACGGTTTCCTGTTGTTTAATCTGGACCAAAACTTGAGAATAATGTTGTGAAGGAGACACGAAAATACTATTGGTCAGTGGACAGCTGGTAACACATGAGAGCAATTAAAGTCAGGTTCAGATCCCTGTGGGGGTTTATAATTGTTTTTAACCTGAAATCTCAATCTTCTTAGACTGAAGCTATCCATCCATCCATTTTCTAAACTCGTAACATTGACACTTCTAGGTGAAGGCAGGAAACACCCTGGACAGGTCACCAGTCACAGGGCCTCAATCACACACCCATACACACATTCACACCTAGGGACAATTTAGAGTCACCAATTAACCTATGAAGCATGTTTTTAGACAGTAGGAAGCCTTTCCTCCCGAGGTAAATAATGTTCATGACCTTTGACCTTGCTAATTGGTGTGTTTAATTGAGCATTTTTAATAGATTTGCTATGAATTTGATGGCATTTGCTGCTGCTAATTTTTATGACACCTTCAGACGATGTATATGAGTCTGTATTTTCTGCGGCCCTCAGTCAAATCTTTGTTTTATTTTGTCATCTGTAAGTTCTCTTCAGTTAAAAAAGTTTTTTCTTATCCAAGAGGTTTTCTCAATTCTCAGTAAATTGTCTTCCACCTAAAAGCCACGTCCAGATGAGCGGTTTGAAAACTTTTTCTGTTGTGAAGTCTTGGCATGATTATAGTGAGGAAGACAGATATTCTTCCAGATGCACTGGATTGTTATGCCACTCTACACATCATTATCAAATAGACCTTCACTATGAGCCAATGGCTCAACCAACCACAATCATGTTTCTGCCTTAAATTTATGAATCTTTTTCTGTTTGCCTGTCTTTCACTCCGTCCTTCAACTAGAGCGATACATTGGAATGGTCTGGGCTCAAACCACCATCAGGATCCATGTTCTGCGTTTTATTCAATCTATGGTCCAAGTTCATCCTGTGACCTTGAGACGTCACCAGAGCCTAATCAATAAAAGTTATGGACTTATTACATATTTTGCTGTATCACAAATACATGTTTTCAGTCATTCCTAATATATCTTCTTATGAAAATGGCTGTTCTTACAATGTCATCATAAGCCTCTTGTTTGGCCTTTGTCAACTCTACTTTCACCCTACGCTGCATCTCTCTCCTGTTTACTCTCCTCAGTCTTCCCACTTCTTAGCTAGCCTCTTACTCCGTCTACACTCCTGCACCTCCTCATTCCATCACCAAGTCTTCCTAGTCAAAGCTGTGAAGTCTGTTGTGAATGGTTTGTCTGTAAACCCTACTACCCCTCACATCTATTAAATGGGCCTGCAGCTATGTGGCATTTGCTTAATATTTATGAGTGCAGAGGTCCTTAGGTACTGATCGTGGTTGTGGTCTGTCATTTGTGGTGCTCCACTCCTGCGTCTGTCACAAACTCTGACTATAGTTCTGTGCCTTAATGCAATTCTGCTGATGACACTTTGAGACAAATCAAGTTCACTTGAATCATCTGACTGTCTACTACCAACTCGAAGGTGCACTATTGCCAGGGGGCGCTGGTCTTCCGGTAAGTGCAGTTGTATGTTCATGACTGAATGATGAACTTGGTGATTGCCCACTGGAAAATCAGCTTTTTATACCCACAGAATGTTGAAATTGATGGCATAATGAAAACTTTTTTCTTTTAGAATTTTTTGTTTTTTTGGTTTTGCTTCAACAAGTAAAACACACAGTACACAGTGAGCCCATTATGTGTAAAACAGTAAATGAGGTCTGTCTATCACCCCAATACAATTACCTCTTTATCCTGAATATCAATGAAGTGAAACAAACACTATGAAAATGACATCCACTGTGTTTTTCACAATATGATTTACAGTGAGTAATGTACTTTCAATGTAATAACCCCCAAAATAACAAGAAGTTACCTCCATCATGATCTTACTCTGACCGGGCTGAGGCCCCTCTCTTTGAATGGGGGGGTTTAGTTCACTCCCAGTCTCACCGATAATCCAGACAATAGGGTGGTGGGAGGTGCGCCCAGAGGCCCGAGAAGGGCAAGGGGCACATAGAGAGGAGCAGATTAGGCAGAAAAGACAGGGGTGGGTGCGGGGGACGGTGACCCCCACGGGGGCCTGTGAGCCAACACAGATTACTCACGCTTAACCTGGACTGAAGCAGCTTTCCTGCGGCCGGGGTACAATGCCCCTTCTTTCTATTTTGCTCCATCCAGAGGGCAGATCTCTGAAATCGCTCCATAGATCTCAATCATGGCAACCCCATTTTCATGTGCAGCAAGGCTTTGGTGGGGTGTACATTGAGAAAAGTTAATTATGAGGCAAACAAAATATTACCCGAAGAAAAACACAACATGACAGATGTATTCTAAGTGGACACCAGTTATCAAACATCAATAAAATCAGGAATAGTGGAA
Source organism: Oryzias melastigma (assembly GCF_002922805.2). Classification (NCBI taxonomy): domain Eukaryota; kingdom Metazoa; phylum Chordata; class Actinopteri; order Beloniformes; family Adrianichthyidae; genus Oryzias; species Oryzias melastigma. The sequence goes on from NC_050517.1 coordinate 479,813, forward strand.
CATGATACACTGTACACACTCTTTACATTCATTGGCCACTAAATTAGACACACCTGTCCAACTCCTCGTTAAAGCAAATTTCTAACCAGCCAATCACATGACAGCAACTCAATGCAGTTAGGTATGTAGACATGGGTTGTGTCCGAATTCCCCCCTAACCCCAAACTACTAAAAAACTATATAGTGTGGGACTATGTATTGCCCTGGATTTTAAAGGTAATTCGGACATGATGCTCACTACTTTTCTTTAGTTTTTCTAAACACTGGATATGACTTCACTGATTTCACAAAGTGGAAATTGAGTGTTCTGATGGTGAAAATGTAGATGGTATATTCAAATATTACATTTAAACACATTTTTTTGTTCGAAATTGTTCGGCCAAAATGCATTGTGGTCTATATTCACTGATCTAGAGAGCATCGATGCACGCTAGTTTTTCGCAAAGACTTCTGGGAAATTTCAAGTGCACTAGATTTTGGAATCAGTAGATTTGGACAGCTTTAGAAAATGGCGAACGCACTATAGTGAGTGGGACAGAATTCGGACACAACCCTGGTCAAGACGATCTTTTGCACTTCGAACTGAGCATCAGAATGGGGAAGAAGGTTGAATGAAGAGACTTTGAATGTGCCATGGTTGTTGGTGTCAGACGGGCTTTGAGGAATTCAGAAACTGATAATGTACTAGGATTTTCTTTCTTTTTTTTAAACTTGTCTTGTTCAACAGCTGAGCAAACAGATAAGAGCTGAAGGCCTTTCGTTTTGGACAGATTTACTTTACAATAGGGGTCATGTATCTTAAAACATCCAGTTTGTATATTTGTATAAACCCCTTTTGCTTCTTATTTTTTATTTATAAAATTTTATATCTTATACATGAATATTTTCTTTCTTTTTGACATAAGAAAGAGAGAGTAAAAGTGCCAAGGGAAGAAAAAGAAAGAAAAAAGGGGGGGTGGGGAATGAAATAGAAGCAAGAAAGAAAGACGCAGAGGAAATGAGGATATACGGGTACCAAGCTGTTAATTTGAATTGGCTATGATTTTGAATTGTACAACCTTAATGCTAAACCAGCTGGAAAGAAAAATGTTATGTCCAAAAATGAAATTCTCAAAATAAGACAGACTTTTTAAACTGATAATGGGCCATACCAGAAAATGTCTGATGTCTCCATCAATACACTGTGGGTTGGAAGTGGGTTGGAAGCAAGCGACATAGCAGACAGGGAGCAGTGTGATAGTGGGCGTGGAAATGCATGCATGCAGGGGACCATGTGGTCATTAGGGGGACCAGATCCTCCCCAGCCCGGCTGGTCATCTCAGAAGTTGGGGGCAGGAGAATCCCCAGACCCAGGAGCATCCCCACACAGCCTGAGTGAGGGAGAGCGCCCACCCACCAACCAGGGGCTGAGGAGGCCCCCCTACAGGGATTCCCTGGCACTGCGGAGGATGAGTATCCCTGTCATCAGGGCTCCCAGGTTACATCCAAAGGAGCCCCTGGGTGCCAGCCACCAAGACGCGGGCCAAAGGGGGAGCCAGTAGCCGGCCACCAACCAGGCGGAGTCCCATCACCACAGGTTGGCACAAGCCCAGAGATCCCGATGCACCCGCAGCTCTTCCCTTACCTCCCACCCACTACACTACCCACTACAACCTCCCTCTCCCTACCACCCCCCCTACTGAAGGTCCACATCTCTAGAGATCTAGGATTTACAGAGAATGGTCAGAAAAAATAGAAAATATCCAGTTAGTGGATGTTCTGTGGACAGAAATGCCTTGTTGATTCAGGGGTCAGAGAAGAATGATCAGACTGGTTCCAGCTGATAGAAAGGCAGCAGGAACTCAAATAACCACTGGTTACAACAGAGGTCTACAGAAGAGAATCTCTGAACGCACAACACGTCAAATGTTGAGGCAGATAGGCTACAGTAACAGAAGACACAGGTACGACTCCTGTCAGCTAACAAACTGGAAACTGAGGCTACAATTCACACAAACTCACCAAAACAGGACAACAGAACATTGGAAAAATGTTGCCTGGTCTGATGAGTCTCCATGTCTGCTGTGATATTTGTAGGGTAGAAAAACATGGATCCGTTTTACATTGTATCCATGCTTTAGGCTGCTGGTGTGGGGGTTAATTTCCTGGCACCTTTAGGGCCCCTTAGTACCAATTTAGCATGGTTCCACCACAGCTTACCTGAGTATTGTTGCTGACCATGTCCATCCCTTTATGACCACAGAGTACCCTCTTCTGATGCTACTACCAGCACGTTGAGGCTCCATGTCATGAAGCTGGAATCATCTCAGACTGGTTTCTAGAACATGACGATGAGTTCACTGGACTCTAATGACCTCCACAGTCACCAGATCTCAACCGAATAGATCACCTTTGTGATGTGGTGGGACCGGAGATTGGCATCATGGATGCTCAGTCAACATTTCTGCAGCAACTGCAGGATACTCTCATGTCAGTATGGACCAAACTCTGAGGAATGTTTGCTTGTTGAAGGATTAAGGGAGTTCTGAGAGCAAAAGGGGGTCCAACCTGGTACTTATAAAGTTTAACCAGTAAATTGGTCGATGAGTGTGTATATGTGCAAACATCCTTATCAGATCGTGTGGTTTACAAGCCATAAATTTGGCTTCATCTACGAGGGAAGATCAACAGGCAGCAAGTTTCCTTATTGTTGTGGAAACCTATAGCAGGACACGTATGAACAGTTTGAAATTTTTTACAGCCAAGAAGCCAAAGTTTCATTTATTTATCATGAGCGACCTCTAATGTCATGGTCTTCACATGGAAAAAAACTGCCCTCTGTCTTTTTTTGTTTCTTTATTTACTTTTACTAGCAGACTAGCACTGACAGAACCAGAATTCACTCCCGCCACCAGAGAGCTGATGTGATCTTCAGGTCATAAACTTATCTTTGTTTTCGGGGAAGAATCCCTCTCTGCACACTTTTACTGTCAGCACAACAAACAAGGTCTGACTCAATTTATCAGAAGCTGGATGATCAAAAAAGGATAACAAGGTGCTAATGCCTTGACAAGAGCAGCAGATCTCTGAGGAGCTGCCTGCCTCAGCCAATTAGTGAGCTCCCAGTGGGACGTCCCAGTGCTTCTTGTTACAGAGACAGCTGCTGCTGGGTCTCACACACATTACTCAAACATACTTAAACTCGTGCACATGTACACATGCGCGTGCACACATTCACACAAAAAACCCCACCCCCTGAGCCGCCCTGGCTGCAGAGGGCAGTTACACTCTACAGGTTCACACCTTCATATTTGTACTGCAATGGAAAATCTTTCAGGAAAATGATTTTCTTGAGCTTTGAATCTGCGTTTTAAGAATTTTTAGACAGATTTCTTGTTGTTGCTGCTGTTCTGTAAATTTGTGTTTAGCTTAAAAAAATGTAAATGTTTTTGAAATTGCTTAATTTAGCTAATAAACACAGATATGAGCTGTATTGCAAGGCTAAGCAAGTTCCAGCATTAATAAAGTGAACCCTTATTGCAGCTTCAGTTGTTTCTGCCAAAAAAAAACCAGGAAATTTAATTTACAGATTTTTATGGTAAAGAAATCCACAGAGAATTAGAAATTACCTTTGAAGGCAGATTGTTTTTAATCAAAAATAGGAAACAAATGCACTTTACTGACTTTGTCGTGGTACTTAATTTCAGAAGCCACATCTGAACAGAAATATTTGACATCGAAGATAAAGTCATGGTGTTGCACTTGATGTACAGTATAATGAAAGCAGACCTGGGAGTTCACTGGTGTTTATCACTGAACTTCAGCTGTCTGATGGACATTTAGGTCATATGTATTTATGTCCAGCAATGAAAGACCAATCCTGGACATGTACAATCTGTTCCGCTATTTGAATGTCACATTTTAATGTCTCACAAAGTTTTTTTTAAGTCATGCAAGTGCCGAACATCGAAATGGAAAAACCTTTTTAAGGCAAATGTCAAAATTGTTGTCAACATGATTTTTGACAGTATTGTACATTACTTCTGATGACTTGTTTTCTTCTGGTTTTTCTTCTTTCAATTTATGTAATGAATACATTTTAGGTTGTGTAGAAACGGACGTTATGATTTGAAACAGTACCACTCTAATCTATCATCAGGTGTTTATATTCATTGGTCCCCAACATTTTTCTGATTACGTGGTTTCATTCTAAAATATATTTTTATAGCCTGATATGGAAGTCAAGAATTTTGTACCTCACAGACCTGTTAGTACTTCTAAAAAAGTTCTATCCTCCACTCATTATATACATAAATGTTACCTGTTTGAACTAGTTGGAGCCTCTCCACCTTGACCAAGAGCAAAGCGCTGTCTAAACAAGATTTTAGACCTAAACAACTCTGGTATAAATCAGTCTATGATAAACAAGCAGCTTGGAGAGAGTCACTGTTGGAGCAATTATTAGAAAATGGAAGAAATATAAGACCTCTGACAATCTCCCTCCACTTGGAGCTCCATGAACGATCTCACCTGGTGGAACGGTGAAGAAACAGCCCAGGGCCACAAAAGAGAGCTGGTCAATGACTTGAAGAGAGCTGGGACAAAGGTTATTAGTCACACAAAACTTGTCATGGATTCAAATCCTGCAGCGCAGCAAAGGTCCTCTGCGTGAACCAGAACATGTCCAGACCTGTCTAAAGTTCTCCAGAGACCATCGGAATGATCCAGAGGAAGATTGGAGAATATGGTGGCATCAGATGAAACCAAAATGAAACCCTTTAATGGAAAAGCCACTTTCTGTGTTTGGAGACAGAACAACACACTGTGAAGCATGGAGGTGGAGACATCATGCTTTGGGTCTGTTTTTCTGCAAACGCCACAGGACAACATATCTGTAAGAAGTAAACAATGGATGGATGAAAATCCATCAATGAGAAAATTGAGGATGAAATATCCCTGGATTTTAAAACATTTTTTATTATTTATAAAAAAAAAATCAGTATTTTCTGCTCCATTATATTAATAAATTACTATTTCTTCTCACATTGTATTTCTACCATTGAAGCGTATCTTTTACTGTACATAATGTCACCAGGTTTGGTGCTGTCGATATGCTCCTACTCAACTCAGAAAGGCCAAACTGCATTGAAAAACCTAAAGTGGCTCAGGTTCTGGTTAGCATCTTTGGGTGTGTTCATTTCAGAGACTGATTCATGTGACTTTACAGTATCAGGTGATAAACACTGGTTTCAGAAATAAAAAGCAGTCATTGATCCCAACAGATTTGCTTTTGTTGATGAAGCTTGTCCTGATTGTGACCTTTGGGATTCTAGTGTATTTAGGCTAGGTCATTGTTGTTTTGAGATATTTCAGTGATAGTTGTAGTTCACCTATGACAGTACATATTCTACACCAGGGGTGTCAAAAGTTGATCGCACAAAGCGGCCAAAAGACACCTTAGGATGCAGAACAAACAGGATAAACATTTATTGAACACTCTAAAACTAAATTTTTTAAATTTTAGAACCACAACTTTTTCACATCATTATGAACTAGATATGTAGCATTACCTGTGATAATACTAGTGTGAATGCTGTTGGATGAATTTGGCTGCTGAAGATGATGATACTTAAAAACGCTAAAGCAGATATCCAGCTAAAACATTAGCTAAATGTTGAATTAGCCTAAAAAACTAAACAAAATCTTTGGTTAGCCAAAACAGCTAGCATGTAAATATTAGCCTAACTCTAAAACAGCCTAAAAAACTTAAAAAAAAGCTTTAATCATCTAAAACAGCTAGCATGTAGCTTAAAATTAGTTAAATAGCCCAAAAAAATCTTTGGAAATGCCAAAACAGTTAAAAAAAAACTAGCAGAATGCCAATTTTTTAAACTTTAAAGCTGTAATTTTTTATATTATTATGAATAATAAAAAGGCAGGAATATTATTATAACTTTCAATATTTTACTCTCCTGAAAAATGTATTTTGTCAAAATTATACAAGTTAGAAATAAGCACAAGACAACATCAGGCCAATAATAACAATAAATAAAATGATCTGGAGGGCCAAATCCGGCCCCCGTGCTTTGACTTTGACACAAGCTCTACACTTTTGGTCAGAAGCAGCAGTCCTGGCGGGGTGGGGGTTGTGAAATGCTTTGGAAGGTGGAATCCTACTAAACACAGATCAGTGAATTTAAGGTAAAGGTCAATAGGAACAGGCCTGCTGCATGAGCAGAATGGGGGAGGGCCTTCTCTGGAGGTGGATTTGTGATGGGGGTGAAAGTGATCTAAAGTGCAGCTGGGAGTGATTTTGTGCACAGCATGTGTCCGTCACATTAATATTCCTTCTCGCCTTCAATTAACAGTTAGCTGTCACACAAGCCCCTCCCCACCGGACACACCCCGCCTTTGTGCTTACCACCGATACCAACGGTATGACAGACCTCTATCATGAGGCGCTAATGAAAACGACGGCCTCAACCCCCCAACACAGAAAGTCACCTGTTTGAAAGAAAATAAAAACTAGTCATTGTTGAGTTTTGTAAACTTAGAAATCAAACCTTTTATTCTTGTTGTGCATTTAAAGGTTAAAGACAGGATTGATTAAACTGTTAGTTCCCCCAGTTACTAACAAAAGCCCACACTGGTCACTTTTACTGGATTAAAAATGAAAAATACATTCAAATTTGATAAAAGTTTATTGATTTCTGTTCATCAGAATTATTTTCATAAAGAAACTGAGTGAAGAGGCTATTGCTATTAAAGATATTTTGAAATTTTGTGGTTTTCGTGACCATAAAAGATTTTAAGACGTAGCTCACCTTTTTTAATATTCAATTTGATGCAAAACCCATCAACAGATCATATTCAAACTTTGAAATGATTCCTGAACCCAAAAAAAGAGAAAATTAAACTTCATAACGGAGCTGCAGAAAAACAAAGAAAGAAGGCAAAACATTTTTACTGCTGAAAAATGTAGATTTGAAATGCCGGTATGTGATAATCCATCTGAGAGACTGCAGGCAGAATTGTTGAAGTAAAACGTTAAATAAGAAGTTTGGTCAGGTTTTCCATTTTACTCATTTTTATTTTCAGTAATAAACAATAAATTACTTAAATCCTAAGTACTTTAGGATTCAGTGGTGCTTGGATCTGCAACAGTTCAAGGCTAGCTTTGAGAAGGTCACATGAAAACAGTCACATGACACTTCCACCGAGTCACGAGGATCCGGATCATGACAGCGCTCCTTACGCCTTCGCTTTCCAGTCGGATGTCCAGGTGACGCATACACTGAGCGAACACGTGTCGCAGCAGACCAGCACGCTTCTGCGAGTTCCCTCCTCCCTGTCCTCCCGCTCCGTCTCCTCCTCCACCTCCTGCTCCGAGATGCTGAACCCTCCTCCGCAGCGACAGTCGTACGCGTACATGTGGTCATCTGGAACGACACCCGCTCAGTCAGAGGAGATTGAGCTGCGGCGTCTTTTATGCTTTATTAGGATTGGGTTGATAAAATCGATTAATTCATAAATCTATAGATTTATTCATATCTATTAAGCTTATAAGCTTAATAGATCAACAATCGATCCATTCAAATAAAGATCGATCTAGCATGTAAAGCTAAAGTCCGCTAGCTTGATGCTAACATTTAATGGAATTTCCCATAGGACCCAGACATGCATCATTTCTCATGATGCCTTGGTTTAAACTCTCTTCCATTATTATTGCCCCTCACTAGCCTAACTATTGGAGCAATCCAGTCGTAAGGTTTTGAGGCAGCTCAGACGAGGAAATCAAAGAAGTTCATGGATCTATGTCTTCGCGTGGACGCACCAGAATAGACGGGAGCAGGAGCTTGTGACCCGTCAGTTCTAGTTTGTACGTCTCACAAGCTGTTCACTGGATCTGGATCTTTAACCCTTGAGCTGTCTTCGGGGGCAGAAAATAACACATTCTTTTTAAAGGGTAATCAAACAGGGAAGTTGGAGGCTGACTCCACCTACAACAGAAATTTGAAAATCCAGTCAGAGGGGTGGGGCTTGGGGAACAGGACTGTCATCATTACTGGAGCTGCAGATCATGACGTGGGACTTCTGAAATGTACATGGTTTGACCAATCAGAAAATTCAATTGTAATACCTCGATTCAACCTTTAGGGGGCAGCACAAAGACAGCTTTGGACAATGTTTTTAAGAATTAAACAAGTTTATTTTAATTTTTAAAAAGAATGGCAATGACTATTACTTTTAAAGACCCATTTATATATAGGTCATCAGAAAAATCCTTTCACCTTGGAATTTTGGGCACTTAACTCTGGACTGTCTGGTCTGTACTGGGTTTATCTCACTTGTTGGTTCTTTCAGCAAATTCTGCAAAATGTCTCAGCGGTGTGAGGGTAAAGATGTTTAATAGTAAATTAGTACAATCAAAAAAAGATAGCTTTGGTGAATTTCCTTCTTTATGCTTTTATTCTACAATCAGTTTGTTTAGGGTGAAGAAGCCCTTTACAGAAAGCTGGGGGAGTGGCACAGTTCAGTCTGGTTTGGTTGACTTCCACAATTCAGTGTGAAAGTAAACCAAACTTAAGGAAGTTGTAATATATATATATATATATATATATATATATATCAGTATTTCCTGCCCAGTCAACATAAGTCATCTGGAGTCAAAGTTTTTTTTTTCTAGAGTTTGATGTTTTGAGGTCATATCGCAGCAGTTCTTACCCAGGTCAAAGTTCATGTCCTCCAGGTGAACTGTAGAGTCCACTGGGCAGTCCTGTGTCAGCGCCTCAGCTGCGAAAGGACAAATCATAACTGTGAGCTTAAAGTGCTTATATCATGCAAAATCAACTTTTTGCAACTTAAGTGTGTCATAATGTTCAATCCTCTCTAAAAACAACCCTAGCGAGGGAGCGATGAATTCTGGAAGACTCAAAAATATGTTAAGTATTTTAAAGATGGCAGCACACCCCTTCCTTATACAGCAAAAACAGAGAGCTCTTCCTGGAACGTCGGCCCTCAGTCCTTCTCCACATGTAGGGGTGATCACTCTGTCCGCTCTCTTTGTATAAAGTCAAGGCCTGGGGGCCAGATCCTTTGAACTTTGAAGGCTTTTCCTTTCAACATTTACTCTTTTTCTAACTTGTATAATTTTGACTGTAAGTATTTTATTATGGAGAGCAAAATATTGAAAGTTAGTTAAGGTTTAAGTTGATTTATTGTTGAATAATATTCCTGTCTGTTATAATTCATTTTTATGTTAAAAAGTTACATTTTTAAATTTTTAACATTTTAGTTTTTTATGTGTTCAATGAATGTTCGTCCTGCAACCTACAGTGTGTTTTGAGTGGTTTAAAAACGCATATTTAGACCTTTTTATATTCATTATTGGGGATATCTATTTAAAAAGTGGAAAAAAAGTCAAGATATTTTTCCCAATTTAGTTTCAAAGCAACTGATAAGAAAAATCTGATGACGCAGCAGCATTTAAACACATCACTTACACACAAATTGAGAATATGAGTTACAAATCAAGAATCACAAATCAGTTAGTTTATATTCTCTCCATAGTAAAGCTCTTTTAATTGACCAAAGCCTCAGCTGTTGGACAGACAGACCTACATTGACATTCACATGGAGGTCATGCTCACGTCAAAGTGCTGCAGCTGCACAACAACCCAACATCATCATCCCCCCACCGCCGTGCTTTACAGTGAATTATGACTGACGTCATTAAGAAGTTGTAGATCTGCTCGTCTCTGCAGAGGTTCCCCAAAAACTCTTTAAGCTTCATAAATGCCGCAGTGTTGTGGTCTGCAAAGGCCTGGTTTGATGTGACTGTAACCTTTCTATTAAACATCATATTTGTGTGTTTTAGTGGTGATGTTCAGCTGCTTTGATTCTTAAATATTTAACCTTCCATGAAAGCTTGAGTCTGTCTAAACATTTTGGATCTGAAGTGTCTTGGAACGTTAGTTTTATTCTGAACCAAACCAAAGGATGAGGAATGAAGGACAGACAGATGTTCTCGCTCTCTTTACAGGTCTTTCCTGAACTGTAACAGTCATTATCGGCTCGTGCGGCTGTGCATCCATAATGACGCTGAATAATTAGTGCGTCACTTTTAATTAGCGATACACTGAGAGAGCAATAAAAGCTGCTAAACTTGTGATAATTTAAGGAGGTTCAAACGATGATAACACGAGGACAAACAGGAGCGTTGAGATGCTGATGCAGAAACAGGAAGTGAACTTCTCTCTGTGGATCTGCACCTGCATCACCTGAACACAGCATGTCATCAGTGCAGGACTCCAAGTCTAAAACTCATGTAGACATCAGAAATGTGCCAGCACAGACAGGAACAGTGATACTGGACCCTGCTCTACATCTGGTTTGGGTCAAACATGATTCAGTGACTGATTATTACAGCATCTAACCATCCATCCATCCATCCATCTTCCTCCGCTTCATCCGGGACCGGGTCGCGGGGGCAGCAGTCTAAGCAAAGATGCCCAGACTTCCCTCTCCCCGGCCACTTCCTCCAGCTCCTCTGGGGGGACCCCGAGGCGCTCCCAGGCCAGCCGAGGAACATAGTCTCTCCAGCGTGTCCTGGGTCTTCCCCGGGGCCTCCGCCCAGTGGGACATGCCCGGAACGCCTCACCAGGGAGGCGTCCA